>NC_135234.1:737489551-737672051 GCF_051348905.1 Ranitomeya variabilis
ATGTTATTTGGTCAGTATTTTTACCTCAGTATTTGTAAGCTAAATTGGCAGCCTGATAAATCCCCAGCCAACAGTAAGCCCACCCCCTGGCAGTATATATTAGCTCACACATACACATAATAGACTGGTCATGTGACTGACAACTGCCGGATTCCTATATGGTACATTTGTTGCTCTTGTAGTTTGTCTGCTTATTAATCAGATTTTTATTTTTGAAGGATAATACCAGACTTGTGTGTGTTTTAGGGCGAGTTTCGTGTGTCAAGTTATGTGTGTTGAGTTGCGTGTGGCGACATGCATGTAGCGACTTTTGTGAGATGAGTTGTGTGTGGCGACATGCGTGTAGCAACTTTTTGTGTGTCGAGTTGCATGTGACAGGTTAGTGTAGCAAGTTGTGTGCAGCAAGTTTTGCGCATGGCGAGTTTTGCACGTGGCGAGTTTTATGTGTGGTGCCTTTTGAGTATGTGCAAGTTTTGTGTGAGGCAACTTTTGCATGTGTTGCAACTCTTGTGCATGTGGCAATTTTTATGCGTGTGGCAATTTTTCTGCGTGTGCAAGTTTTGCGTGTGGTGAGTTTTCCATGAGGTGAGTTTTGCACGTGTGGCGAGTTTTGCATGTGGAGAGTTTTGTGCGTGGCGAGTTTTGAGCGGCGACTTTTGTGTTTTGACTTTTATGTGGCGAGGTTGGTGTATGTGTGGTGAAATGTGCGCTGAGGGTGGTATATGTGTTCGAGCACGTGGTAGTGTGTGGCGCATTTTGTGTGTGTGTTCATATCCCCGTGGTGGTGTGGTGATTATCCCATGTCGGGGCCCCACCTTAGCAACTGTACGGTATATACTCTTTGGCGCCATCGCTCTCATTCTTTAAGTCCCCCTTGTTCACATCTGGCAGCTGTTAATTTGCCTCCAACACTTTTCCTTTCATTTTTTCCCCATTATGTAGATAGGGGCAAAATTGTTTGGTGAATTGGAAAGCGCGGGTTTAAAATTTCACCTCACAACATAGCCTATGACGCTCTCGGGGTCCAGACGTGTGACTGTGCAAAATTTTGTGGCTGTAGCTGCGACGGTTCAGATGCCAATCCCGGACATACACACATACATACATACACACATACACACATTCAGCTTTATATATTAGATAATCAGCAGTGAAAAAAAATTGCTCAAAATTACCATATTTGAACGTTGCGGAAAATTTCCCCTGCAAATTGAGTCACAAATCCAGTGGCGTTAATTACTGATTTTAAGCAAATTGTTGCCTTACTTGTATAGGGCCATCATATTCTGCATGTCTTCAGATTGTGGGAGTTAACCCCCCAAAACACAGGGAGAACATACAGACTCCTTGCAGATGTTGTCATTGGTGGGATTTGAACCCAAGACTCCAGCGCTGCAAAGCAACAGTGCTAACCACTGAGCCACCAAGCTAACCACTGAGCCACCATGCTTCCTTGTATTTGAAAATCTGCACAAGATTGTGCATGCTACCATTTCCATGCAGATTTTCCTTCTGCAACGTGTGAACGGAGATTTCAAATCCTCATTTACTTATTTTGTTCAATAAATTGTTGCAGATTTCAGGTGCAAAAAATTTGCAGTAAAAAAAAAAAAATAACAATTTTGTTAGGGCAAATTTTATTTAATTTATTACAAAGGGTGAAATCCACAATGAAAACTAAAGAGAAAATTATGATTGTTCCAAAAGTTGATTTAGGAGTTGAAAAATTCTGTACTGTAAAGATAAGATGTTTAAGATATAAGATTTTGTCTACTTCGCCGGCACTAGTGTTGAGCGATACCTTCCGATATCGGAAAGTATCGGTATCGGAAAGTATCGGCCGATACCGTCAAAGTATCGGATCTAATCCGATACCGATACCCGATCCCAATGCAAGTCAATGGGACGAAAATATCGGAATTAAAATAAACCCTTTATACACTTGTAGGTTCATTCTACATGAAGGAAAACAACTAAGAATAATGTAGGATGTATTGGGGGACGTGGCGGAGATATTAAAGGCACATAGGTTTAGCCCAATGTAATAGAATAGCAGGATTTTGCGTTTTTTTTTATGACGTTCGGCGTTAGAAAGAATTTGACTATGTTAATTTTTTTTTTTATGTCAGATATTGATGTTTCACTGCTTCCACGCCCTTCACCTTTTTTTTTACTTCTCCCACGCTTTCTTCTTAATTATCCTCATCATCAGCTTCTTTGACATCAACTTCTTCACCTTATTCATCTTCTTCTTCATCTTCTACCTATTATTTTTTGGGTTACATTGTTCATATTGTTTTTAGTTTACTATTATCTTCATCATATTCTACTTCTTCATCATATTCTTATTTGTGACAGGCATTCCCGTAGTTGTTATCTATAAAAGTTTGAAGATTACACCTTCCGTTCTGCCTGTCACAAAACAGTTACATTTGTCCGCGTTCAGTTTGGCCTGCAGCATCAGGCTTTATCCAGGGGCACCACGAGGAGGAACGGACTCACCCCCATACACTGCTTAGTCTTCTTCTGCTTATAATTTACATAATATTTTTTGCTCTGATATTTTGTGTTATGCTTAATGTCCTTCTGCTCTTTGTTCTGCAGCCTCTTGTTCTTCTGCTTCTCGGTCTTCCAGGTCGTCGTCGTCTCCAGGGTCGTCGTCTCCGGGGTCGTCGTCATCGGGGTGGTCTCCGGGGTCGTCGTCATCGGGGTGGTCTTCAGGGTCATCGTCTCCAGGGTCGTCGTCATCACGGTGGTTGTCGTCTCTGGTGTCGTCGTCATCTTAGGGGTGGTCTTCCGGGTCATCGTGTTTAGTCTCTTGAACTTGGAAATGTAGCAGAAGGTACAAGAAGGCTGAGAAAATGCCGAGAACCAGCTGATGGAACTGGAACTCGGATGGCTACCCGAAGGTCCAAGAGCCAATGGAACGACCGAGGACCAGCTGACGTTACTGGAACCCGGTTACTAAGCAGGAGGTACCTGTGCTGAAAGCACTACCAAGGACCACCTGACGTTGGTGGAACTCAGATACCCAGAGGGAGGCACCTAAGCCAAAGGCTCTGCCCGGAACCAGCTGACGGTACTGGAACCAGGATGGGGAGCAGAAGGTACAAGAGCAAAAGACACTGCCGAGAACCAGCTGACGGTGCTGGAACCCGGATGGGTAGCCGAAGGTCCAAGAGCCAATGGAACTACCGAGGACCAGCTGACGTTACTGGAACCCGGTTACTAAGCAGGAGGTACCCGTGCCTGAAAGCACTACCAAGGACCACCTGACGTTGGTGGAACTCGGATACCAAAGGGAGGCACCTAAGCCAAAGGCTCTGCCCGGAACCAGCTGACGGTACTGGAACCAGGATGGGGAGCAGAAGGTCCAAGAGCAAGTGTCTGCGTGGCTTTTGCAGGACACGTTGCCGGCTGCACAGCAGGGGAACAGCTGGCGGTGCTGGACCCCACTGACACATTGGCGAGGTGTTTGGCTCTGTGCAGCCAGCACTTCCGGACAGCAACTAGCGGTGTTGGAGCCCAGGGCTCTGCAGGGGGAGCAGAGTGTAGGCCGAAGCCTACTTGAACCAATTTCAAAGGTAACCTTTAACCCCCCCTCAGGGGTTACAAAGTAGAAGAGCCACAGCTTATGCAGCAGTAGTGCTGCACAAGTCAAAGGTTGCTCTTTTAATTTCGCTCCTTGCACACGCTGAATGAAACACGTATAACATTTAGCCCTTTATACAGTCAAACTGTGTTGGAGGTGCGAGTTCCCTTTGTAATGAGACGCAGCACAGATGTCAAGAATCCCACCTTGGTGCTGGGTGCAGCCTCCTGAGCGTTGTTATTTGCTGTACAGGAGTCTGCGCTGTCGTGTTATCCCCTGGCCTAGCGCTGTTAGCGCTGCCCATCTTCTGACATCATTTAATGTCGGCCGGTGCGTTTCGCGATGACCATGAATCCCAGCCCCGCAGTGTCTTAACATTGTCAAAACACTGCGGGGCTGGGATTCAGGGCCTGGCGCAGCACATATGTTGGCCTCTCACACTCGGGTCCTTACACCCGCTTCAGACTGTGCGGCGTCATCTGATCCCTTATCGCATGCCACGGCCATGAAGCCGCACAGTCCGAAGAAGGCGGAAGGAGAGGAGGGACAGGCGAACTGATGCACTGATCCTGCCCATCAATCACACCCTCGCAGTCCCAATAAATAAGACACCGAGGGGCGTTGTGTGGGTCAGGGCGGCCGCAGAGGCGCAGCCAGCCAAACAATGATGCCAGAAGACGGGCAGCGCTACCAAGGGGGTTGCAGCGTGTCATTACAAAGGAAAGTCACACCACCGGGACGGTTAAATGGTCACACAGAGGACACATTGCAGACGTGTTTTCAGTTCCACATGTGCGAGGAGAATACGTTTCTGAGCCACCTTGCACACATGCAGCATTACCGCTGTACAAGGTGGCTGGATAACGTAAAAACGCCTGGGGGAGGGGGGACAGGTTCCCTTCAATTTCAGTTCTTGTGTCTGCGTGGCTTTTGCAGGACACGTTGCCGGCTGCACAGCAGGGGAACAGCTGGCGGTGCTGGACCCCACTGACACATTGGCTGGTGTTTTTCTCTGTGCAGCTAGCACATCTGGGCCCCAACTGGCGGTTTGTTAGAGCCCAGGGTCAGCAGGAGGAGGAGGAGCAGGAGCAGGGGGAGGGGAGTGTAGGCCGAAGCCTGCACTGGCGGCAGCTTTGGGTCTGTTGTGTCTGCGTGGCGGTCGCAGGACACGATGCCGGCTGCACAGCAGGGGAACAGCTGGCGGTGCTGAACCCCACTGACACATTGGCTGGTGTTTTTCTCTGTGCAGCTAGCAGTACCGGGCCCCAACTGGCGGTGTTGGAGCCCAGGGCTCTGCAGGGGGAGCAGAGTGTAGGCCGAAGCCTAATTGAACCAATTTCAAAGGTAACCTTTAACCCCCCCTCAGGGGTTACAAAGTAGAAGAGCCACAGCTTATGCAGCAGTAGTGCTGCACAAGTCAAAGGTTGCTCTTTTAATTTCGCTCCTTGCACACGCTGAATGAAACACGTATAACATTTAGCCCTTTAAACAGTCAAACTGTGTTGGAGGCGCGAGTTCCCTTTGTAATGAGACGCAGCACAGATGTCAAGAATCCCACCTTGGTGCTGGGTGCAGCCTCCTGAGCGTTGTTATTTGCTGTACAGGAGTCTGCGCTGTCGTGTTATCCCCTGGCCTAGCGCTGTTAGCGCTGCCCATCTTCTGACCTCATTTAATGTTGGCTGGTGCGGTTCGCAATGCCCATGAATCACAGCCCCGCAGTGTATTGACATAGTTAAAACACTGCGGGGCTGGGATTCATGGCCTGGCGCAGTACATATGTTCGCCTCTCGCTTGGGTTCTTACACCTGCTTCAGACTATGTGGCGTCAGCTGATCCCTTATCGCATGCCACGGCCATGAAGCCGCACAGTCCGAAGAAGGCGGAAGGAGATGAGGGACAGGCGAACTGATGCACTGCTCATGCCCATCAAACACACCCTCGCAGTCCCAAGAAATAAGACACCGAGGGGCGTTGTGTGGGTCAGGGCGGCCGCAGAGGCGCAGGCAGCCAAACAATGATGCCAGAAGACGGGCAGCGCTACCAAGGGGGTTGCAGCGTGTCATTACAAAGGAAAGTCACACCACCGGGACGGTTAAATGGTCACACAGAGGACACATTTTAGACGTGTTTTCCGTTCCACATGTGCGAGGAGAATACGTTTATGAGCCACCTTGCACACATGCAGCATTACCGCTGTACAAGGTGGCCTTAAAAACGTACAAACGCCTGGGGGAGGGGGGACAGGTTCCCTTCAATTTCAGTTCTTGTGTCTGCGTGGCTTTTGCAGGACACGATGCCGGCTGCACAGCAGGGGAACAGCTGGCGGTGCTGAACCCCACTGACACATTGGCTGGTGTTTTTCTCTGTGCAGCTAGCAGTACCGGGCCCCAACTGGCGGTGTTAGAGCCCAGGGTCAGCAGGAGGAGCAGGGGGAGCGGAGTGTAGGCCGAAGCCTGCACTCGAGCAAGTTGAAAGGAAACCTTTAACCCCCCCCCCCCCCCAGGCGTTTGTAGCTGAAAGAGCCATTGTGTACAGCACTAATGCTGGAAAAGGTAAACTTAGCTCTTTTAATTATGGTCCTTGCACATGCGGAACCTAACAGTTATGAAATGTGTCCCCTCACAGCGTTAAACCGTCCGGTAGGTGGAACTTTCCTTTGTCGTGTGACGCAGCACAGCCATCATTTTTACCCCCTTGGCGCCGTGCGCCGCCTCCTCAGCGTTGTTTGAATCTGTCCCGGAGCCTGCGCTGTTAGGTTAGCCCTTGGCCATGCACACATTTTGCGCTGCCCGTCTTCTGACATCATTTGGTGTCAGGCTGGCTGCGCCTGTGCGGGTGCGCTGGCCGAGATCCCGCCTCGCAGTGTCGTCTAATGTAATCCCACCGCGGGCCTGTGATCCGTGCCCGTGCGCAGTGCATATCCTCGCCTCTCACTCCCCTCCCTACGGCTTTTTCAGACTGTGCGGTGTCACGGCCGTGGCATGCTATTAGGGACCAGCTGACATCGCACAGTCTGAAGAAGCCGTAGGGAGGGGAGTGAGAGGCGAGGATATGCACTGCGCACGGGCACGGATCACAGGCCCGCGGTGGGATTACATTAGACGACACTGCGAGGCGGGATCTCGGCCAGCGCACCCGCACAGGCGCAGCCAGCCTGACACCAAATGATGTCAGAAGACGGGCAGCGCAAAATGTGTGCATGGCCAAGGGCTAACCTAACAGCGCAGGCTCCGGGACAGATTCAAACAACGCTGAGGAGGCGGCGCACGGCGCCAAGGGGGTAAATATGATGGCTGTGCTGCGTCACACGACAAAGGAAAGTTCCACCTACCGGACGGTTTAACGGTGTGTGGGGACACATTTCATAAGTGTTAGGTTCAGCATGTGCAAGGAGCACCACGAAAAGAGGCACTTTTTCCCTTTGCATCATTACTGCTGCACAAGGTGGCTCCTTCAGTAACAAACGCCTGGGGGGGGGGGGGGACAGGTTCCCTTAAAGTAAACTTGTTGTGACTGCGTGGCGGTCGCAGTACACGTTGCCGTATACACAGCAGGGGAACAGCTGGCGGTGCTGAACCCCACTAACACATTGGCGAGGTGTTTGGCTCTGTGCGTACAGCACTTGTTGGAGCCCAGGGGCAAGTGGAGGAGGAGGAGGTTGGAGGAGGTAGGAGGGATTGCCACACACACAGCAGGGGAACAGCTGACGTTACTGAACCCCAATAACAGAGGAGGGACTGTTGACTGTGCGTACAGCACTTCTGGACGGCAACTGGCGGTGTTGGAGCCCAGGGACAGGTGGAAAAGCAGAGGAACACAATGTAGGCCGAAGCCTGAGAAAGTCGAAAGGGAACCTTTAACCCCCCCCCCAAGGCGTTTGTAGCTGAAAGAGCCAGCTTGTGCAGCACAAAAGATGCAAAAGGAAAAGGTGGCTCTTTTCATCATGCTCCTTGCACACGCAGAACTAAACACTTATAAAATGTGTCCCCTGAAACTGTGAAACCGTCCCGGAGGTGGGACTTTCCTTCGTAATATGACGCAGCACAACCGTCATTCCTACCCCCCCGGTGCCGCGCCCCGGCTCCTCAGCGTTGTTTGATTCCGTCCCGGAGCCTGCGCTGTTATGTTATCCCGTGGCCAGGCACACTTAGCGCTGCCCATCTTCTGACATCATTTGGTGTCAGGCTGGCTGCGCCTGTGCGGCCGCGCTGGCAGAGAGCCCGCCTCGCAGTGTCTTCTGATTTAATCCCACTGGGGGCCTGGGATCCATGGACATGCGCAGTGCATATCCTCGCCTCTCACTCCCCTCCCTACGACTTCTTAAGACTGTGCGGTGTCACGGCCGTGGCATGCTATTAGGGACCAGCTGACACCGAACAGTCTGAAGAAGCCATAGGGAAATGAGTGAGAGGTGGAGGTTCAGATATGCACTGCGCATGTCCATGGATCCCAGGCCCCCAGTGGGATTAAATCAGAAGACACTGCGAGGCGGGCTCTCTGCCAGCGCGGCCGCACAGGCGCAGCCATCCTGACACCAAATGATGCCAGAAGACGGGCAGCGCTAAGTTTGCCTGGCCACGGGATAACATAACAGCGCAGGCTCCGGGACGGAATAAAACAACGCTGAGGAGCCGGTGCGCGGCGCCGGGGGGGTAGGAATGACGGCTGTGCTGCGTCACATTACGAAGGAAAGTCCCACCTCCGGGACGGTTTTACGGTATCAGTGGACACATTTTATAAGTGTTAAGTTCTGCGTGTGCAAGGAGCTAAACAAAAATAGCTACCTTTTCCTTGTGCAGCATTACTGCTGCACAAGGTGGCTCTTTCAGTAACAAACGCCTTGGGGGGGGGGGGACAGATTCCCTTACATTTCAGTTGTTGTGTCAGCGTGGCGGTCGCATGACACATTGCCGGCTACACAGCTGGGGATCAGCTGACGTTACTGAAACCCAATAACACTGGGTCGTATGTTTTGACTGTGCAGACGGCACTTCTGAGCCTCAACTGGCGGTGTTGGAGCACAGGAATTTAAGTTCAGGTGGTAGAAAGATGAACACAACAGGAGACCTGGATAACGTATACAGTGACCTAATTATTTAATCAGGAGGAGGAGTGGCAAATTCCTGCGAGATCCAGGCCTTGTTCATTTTCAGGAAAGTAAGCCGGTCAACGTTATCGGAGGATAGTCGCATGCGACGGTCAGTTAGTACACCACCTGCAGCACTAAAGACACGTTCCGATAATACACTGGCCGCAGGGCAAGACAGCACCTCCAATGCATACTGGCTTAGCTCTGGCCATGTATCCAGCTTTGAGACCCAAAACTTGAAAGGGGAAGAGCCGTCTGGGAGTACAGCAAGAGGGCAAGACATGTAGTCTGTCACCATCTGACGGAACCGTTGCCTCCTGCTGACTGGAGCCGTCTGTGATGGTGTAGACTTTTGTGGGGGGCACAGAAAACTGTGCCACAGTTGGGCCATACTGGTCTTGCCTTGGGCAGAGGCACTGCTTCTGCTCCCTCTTTGTGCAGAGCCTCCACCACTGCCTGGACGCACTGAGCTGCTTTGGAATGCACTAGCAGCACTTCTCTCAGTTGGAATGGAGAAGATGATGGAATTGACCAGTGTGTCTTGGTACTCCCGCATTTTTCGCTCACGGTTCAACGGTGTGATGAGGCTTTCTACGTTGTCCCGGTAGCGAGGATCGAGGAGGGTGAACACCCAATAATCAGACATGTTGAGAATGTGGGCGATGCGGCGGTCGTTTCTCAGGCACTGCAGCATGTAATCCACCATGTGCTGCAGACTGCCAACTGCCCAAGAAACGCTGTCCCCTGCTGGAGGCGTGATCTCTGCCCGCTCGTCATCACCCCACCCTCGCTGTACACACTGAGTACTGGACAATTCGGTAACTCCCTCCTCTGGACGGACGTCTTCCTCCTCCATTGACTCCTCCTCATCCTCCTCACAAACTGTCCCCTGCCTAAGCGTTTGTGAGGAACCACGTGGCGCTGACTGTCCAGAAGATGATGGAAATGGTGAATCCTCATCCTCCACCTCTTCCACAACATCATCCCTTAGCGCTTGCAGTGATTTTTCAAGCAGGCAGATAAGGGGGACAGTCATGCTGACTAGTGCATCATCTGCACTCGCCATCCGCGTGGAATAATCAAAGGGACGCAAAACCTGGCAGACGTCATTCATAGTGGCCCACTCTGTGGTTGTGAAGTCTGTACGGCGCTGAGTGTGACTTCTTTGCGCCTGAAGCAGCTGGTACTCCATTACAGCTTGCTGCTGCTCACACAACCGCTCCAACATATGTAACGTGGAATTCCACCTGGTAGGTAGGTCACATATGATGCGATGTTCCGGCAGGCGGTGTCGGCGCTGCAGAGCCGCAATGCGCGCTTTTGCCGTGCTGGAACGACGCAAGTGAGCACACTCTAGGCGGACCTTGTGCAGCAGTGCATCAAGATCCGGATAGTCCCTCAAAAAGCTCTGCACGACCAAATTGAGCACATGTGCCAGACATGGGATGTGAGTGAGGTTGCCGAGGCCCAGAGCTGCCACCAGATTTCGGCCATTATCACACACTACCATGCCTGGCTGGAGATTCGCTGGCACAAACCACACATCGCTCTCCTGCTTGATGGCATTCCAGAGCTCCTGCGCTGTGTGGCTACGATTCCCCAAAAAAATTAATTTCAACACGGCCTGTTGACGTTTGGCCACGGCTGTGCTCATGTCGGTCGTAACAGGTACACGTTCATCACGGGTCCATGTGGAGGTGGACTGTGACGGCTCCTGCAGCGATGATTCTGAGGAACTGGTGTAAGAGGAGGAGTCAATGCGTACAGAATGGATTCCTGCAATCCTTGGAGTGGGCAGGACACGTCCTGCGCCACTCGCACGGTCTGTACCCGGCTCAATGACATTAACCCAATGGGCAGTGAGGGAAAGGTATCGCCCCTGTCCATGTTGACTGGTCCACGCATCGGTGGTGAGGTGGACCTTGCTACTGACGGCGTTCAGTAGCGCGTGTTTTATGTGTCCCTCCACATGCTTGTGCAGGGCAGGGACGGCTTGCCTGCTGAAGTAAAAGCGGCTGGGCACATTGTACTGTGGGACTGCCAATGACATCAAGTCACGGAAGCTGTCAGTCTCCACCAGCCTGAATGACAGCATTTCCAGTGACAGAAGTTTGGCAATGCCTGCAGTCAGAGCCTGTGCTCGTGGGTGGTTTGACGAGAAAGGCCGCCTTTTCTCCCATGCCTGTACTACCGATGGCTGTAGACTGGGCTGGGAGTGTGTGGATGACTGGGAAAGTGGCGCTGCGGGTGGAATTACAGCGGGTCTCTGGACAACAGGGCCAGAGGTTCTTCCACGGCGATCCTGGGAGGAAGCCGAACCAGCTGCGTGTGAGCTAGAGGAAGAGGCAACACGAGCTGAAGAGGTGGTAGCTGCCGCTGTTGGTTGGCCTACCTCTTCAGTGTGTTTTTCTAACAACGCCGGGTGCCTGGTGCGCACATGTTTCCACATGTTGGAGGTATTGAGGCTGCTGACATTTCGACCTCTTTTGACTTTGTGATGACACACGTTGCATCTGACATAGCAAATGTCATCTGCAACTGTGTCAAAAAAGGACCAGGCACTGCAAGTCTTGGGAGCGCCCTTTTTGGCTTTTGGAAGAGACATGCTCCTAACGGGTGCCAAAGCGGAGGCTGCAGGATCCGCAGTCTTCCCCCTCCCTCTCCCTCTTTGGGCCGTACGGGGAATCTCTTCCTCAGAGCTGCTCCCACCACCTTCCTGTCCCTCACGCCAAGATGGGTCGAGGACCTCATCATCTACACTACCCTCTGCCCCCAACTGCTCCTCCTGGGTAGTCTCAGCAGCAGAGCACGCACCAGTAAGTGGCACCTGAGTGTCATCATCAGCTGATGCGGCCTGCGATGTGGTGACCGGAGCCACTGGCCCACCCGCCTCTTCAGAGGAAGACAGAAAAAGCTGTTGGGCATCACTGCACCCTGCCTCTTCTTCCATTTCTCCAATGCTGCTTGGCTGGCCCCCTGTTTCCAAGCCAAGAGATTCAGAGAACAGAAGTAGAGACGGCTCCTGTCCTGGGCTCTCTGTCTGCCTGGGCAATTTGGCAGGTGGTGAAGAGACAGATGGCTGCTCTCCAGTGCTCTGTGTCTGAGAGGATGTGGCACTAATGGAAGTTGATGCATTAGCTGCCATCCATCCGACAACGGCTTCAATTTGGTCTTCACGCAGCAGCGGTGTACGGCGCTCTGACACAAAGCTGCGCATGAACGACTGTTGCCTGGTGAAAGTGGGTGCTGATGAGTCACCGGTGCCCGCAGCAGGCACAGAAACCCCACGTCCCCTCCCTGCTCCGCGCCCACGCCCACGTGCCTTACTCACTGCCTTCTTCATCTTGGTTGACTGATAAAGATAAGCAGAAAAGTACTAACGGATTTGTGTGCTTATTCCTGAGCAACTCCTCCTAACAGGTATAAGAAACACTAATTTTCTAAAGTGTGGACTAGACTTTAATATGAGCTAATGTGGCCTACACAAATGTAAAGTGGTGTAACTGGTGTGTTTGGTGAACTTTATTATTTATTTCTTTTTTGGGGGCTGAACTGACAACAGATAGAGCTGCAGTCACACAGAGACCGTGCAGACAGACGTAAACGGCGCTGCAAGGCCCAAAAACCCTCCTCTACTTTATCCTATGTAGTGTTTTTCCACAAATTAGCTGGAGACGGGTGGAAAGACACTAATAGGATTTTTTAAAATTAATTAGCAGCAGACTACACTACTTGAAAAAAAATTAAAATTGATTTGGCGGTATGACGCAGTGAACAACCCTGAGCTGCAGACAACCAGGCTACGGCTGCTCACAGACTACAGGGCGAGCTGCAGTCACACGGAGACCGTGCAGACAGCCGTAAACGGCGCTGCAAGGCCCAAAAACCCTCCTCTACTTTATCCTATGTAGTGTTTTTCCACAAATTAGCTGGAGACGGGTGGAAAGACACTAATAGGATTTTTTTAAATTAATTAGCAGCAGACTACACTACTTGAAAAAAAATTAAAATTGATTTGGCGGTATGACGCAGTGAACAACCCTGAGCTGGAGACAACCAGGCTATGGCTGCTCACAGACTACAGGGCGAGCTGCAGTCACACGGAGACCGTGCAGACAGCCGTAAACGGCGCTGCAAGGCCCAAAAACCCTCCTCTACTTTATCCTATGTAGTGTTTTTCCACAAATTAGCTGGAGACGGGTGGAAAGACACTAATAGGATTTTTTTGAATAAATTAGCAGCAGACTACACTACTTGAAAAAAAAAAAAAAAAAAAGAACAGTATGAGGCAATGAACCACCCTCCCTGAACTGAATACAACCAGCTATGGATGGCCTATGTGGCTGCACTCAGACTAGAGAGTGGGCTGCACTCACACACACACACACACAGACCCTGCAGATCGCTGTGAAAACAGCGCTACAAGGCAAAAGCAAGGTGAATAGTAGGTGAACACAGCGGTTGCTAAATTAGCCTTTGGAAAGCACAAAGAAGCAAATCGCTATCTCTAAACTGTCCCTCAGTCAGCAAACAGCGTCCTGTCACTAACTGAATTCACAGCAGAGTGATCGGAAAATGGCGCCAGCGACTTTTAAACTGCATCATGACATCATTTCAGCAGCCAATCACAGCCTTGCCAGTAGTTTCATGCCCTCCATGCTAAACAGGATGTGCCCACACTTGGAATCATTCTCATTGGCTGAATTTCTGAATTTTGAATCTTGGAACTTCCGATTCCGGTATCCGATACGCGGCAAGTATCGGAATACCGGTATCGGAATTCCGATACCGCAAGTATCGGCCGATACCCGATACTTGCGGTATCGGAATGCTCAACACTAGCCGGCACTGTATTATGCAGCAGATTTTATGCTTGCAAATTGGCACAGGAAATCCACACCATATATTCACTGTGTGCATTTACTCCTAGGATATGGTCACGCTGGGTGGAATTGCAGGGAAACTGCAGCAAAAAACTTGAAACCAATAGTTTTTGGAGCTGGGATAAGTTGTTATCCGCCATGCTCGGGTGCTGACCGAGTGTCTTCGGCGTACTTGAAAAATTTGTTCGAGTCCCCGCGGCTGCATGTCTCGCGGCAGGAATTGCTTAACAAACATGCAATCCTGGTGTGTTGCGACTGTTGAACAGCCGCGAGACATGCAGCCGCGAGGGTCGAGCATATTTTTCGAGCATGCTGAAGACACTCGGTTAGCACACGAACATGGCGGACAACACCTTATCCCAGCACATTCGCTCATCACTAGACTCCAGTATAATTAAAGGCGTATTCCAATCTGAGTCATTTATGGCATATGAACAAAATAGACTATGAAGGTTCGACATGTGAGGATCCCATTTATCATCTGCATTTAGGACCTGCATTTATCATCAGAACTGAGCCTGTGAGTTGTCAGGAATGGACAGATGGATGCACGTGTGCAGCTTTCTCCATGTGCTATCATGGAAGCTCGGAAAATTGTTGAGCGCATTTTTCTGACAATTTCTGGAGCTTCCATAGAAGTGAATGGGAAAAGGTGCATATGGCCTGCCATCTCTCCATCCTGACTGTACACTAAGAAGCCCCATTCCTGAGATTGATGCTGGTCCCAGCAATCGGACGTGTATAGCATAATCTGCCAAAATGCCTTAAAGAGAATCTCTTGGCAGGTTTATCTATGTAATCTGAGAGCAGCATTATGTAAGAATAGAAACCCTGATTACAGCAATGTGTCACTTACTAGACTGTGACCTGTTGTTTCAATAGAATCAGTGTTTTATCAGCAGGAGAATATCACTACAGGACTAGCTGTCTCCTTCTTCCTTGTCTAACCCCACCCCCATCACCAATTAGCAGCTTTCTATCAATATACAGTGTATACACATAGCAGCCAATCAGTGGTGTGGGCGGGTTTATACCCAACTCAGCATTTGAGCACTGCTGAGTAGTGTTGAGCGATACCTTCCGATATTCAAAAGTATCGGTATCGGATTGGGTCGGCCGATATCCAAAAAATATCGGATATCGCCGATACCAATGCAAGTCAATGGGACACAAATATTGGAAGCGATCCTGGATGGTTCCCAGGGTCTGAAGGAGAGGAGACTCTCCTTCAGGCCCTGGGATCCATATTCATGTAAAAAATAACGAATAAAAATACAAAATATGGATATACTCACCCCTCCGGCGGACCCTGGCTCTCAGCGGTGCAACCGGCAGCCTTTGTTCCTAAGAATGCAGTGAGTGTAGGACCTGCGATGACGTCAAGGTCTTGTGATTGGTCGCGTGACCGCTCATGTGACTGCAACGTCATCAAAGGTCCTTTACTCACTGCATTCTTAGGAACGGAGGCTGCCGGTTGCACCGCTGAGAGCCAGGGTCTGTCGGACGGGGTGAGTATATCCATATTTTTTATTTTTATTCTTTATTTTTTACATGAATATGGATCCCAGGGCCTGAAGGGAAGTCTCCTCTCCTCCAGACGCTGGGAACCATACGCACCGCACACGCCGAAGATGACTGGGAAGTTATAGGAACTTCCGATTCCGATTTCCGATATCACAACAATATAGGAACTCAGTATCGGAATTTCTGATACAGCGAATATCGTCCGATACCCGATATTTGCAGTATCGGAATGCTCAACACTTTTATGATTTATGATTTAAAAAAATCACAGCATGCAGACCAGCAAGTGAAACATCACTGGAATCAGTGTATTGGTGCCTACATTATGCTGCTCTCAGATAATGGATCAAAAATGTATAGCAGGAGACTATAAATGTAAACTTAACAAGTAACATGGCAAAAACGCAAATGATTAACATGAAAAAGAAGGGTAAAAATCCAAAGACTACATAGAACCCATTAAAACAAGATTTATTGGACAATTTTAAAGTTACAAAATTAAACAAATCTGCACAGAAAACCAAAAAGTAATATATATATATATATATATATATATATATATATATATATATATATATATATATATATATATATATATATATATAGATATAGATATAAATCATCACAAGATGGCAGTGTGGAAAAACAAGTTGCTTACCAATGACTCTCTGCAGTGGCGGACACTGACAGCTTTGGGCCCCTGTGCAAGAAATGTGTCTGGGCCCCCCTTCCTGCCCAGCATCATACCTCCCAAGTTTTGAAGAAGGGAAAGAGGGGGAAAAGTGTGCGTCGCGCAACGCGCGCCGCGGCAAATTTTAGGCCACGCCTCTGGCCACACCCATTCATAACTAGTCACACCCATATCCACGTCCCAACCACATCCATTTAGCACTGCTGATCACACTGTTTTATAAAGAATAATTATAAACAAAAAAATATGGCCACAGTGCTCCATACTGTATATTGGCTGCACATGATGCTCCATACTGTATAATGACCGCACATGATGATTCATACTGTATATTGACCGCACATGATGCTCCATACTGTATAATGACCGCACATGATGCCCCATACTGTATAATGGCCACACATGATGCTCCATACTGTATAATGACCACACATGATGCTCCATACTGTATAATGACCGCACATGATGTTCCATGCTGTATAATGACCGCACATGATGCTCCATACTGTATAATGACCGCACATGATGCTCCATACTGTATAATGGCCACACATGATGCTCCTTACTGTATAATGACCACACATGATGCTCCATACTGTATAATGACCGCATATGATGCTCCATACTGTATAATGACCGCACATGATGCTCCATACTGTATAATGACCACACATGATGCTCCATACTGTATAATGACCGCACATGATGCTCCATAGTGTTTAAAAGTTTAAAATGGGGCCCCAAATGCTAGCATATTGCACATCATACAGAAGCATTTCGGTTGTATTTACCTGCGCTGATCTCAGGCCGCTAAACGAGTGTGATCGACAATACTGAAGTCATGGACGCTTGTTTCCCTGCCTCTTTCCACCATCTGAGAAAGAATGAAGGGGACAGAACAATCACTATTAGATCACTACAGATCACCATACAGCATCATGTTATCAGCAGCATATCTACAGTTTACACCGGTGATGTGCTGCTGAGAACAAGGATTTTTATTCCAGCATAAACAATCCAATCACCCAATGAATATGCAGCATTTTGCTTGTTTAGTATAATACACCCCATAGTCCTCCATATAGTATTATACACTTCCCATAGTCCTCCATATAGTATACAGCACTGACCACAGTAGTGTACAGCACAGGCCACAGTAGTGTACAGCACAGGCCACAGTAGTGTACAGCACAGGCCACAGTAGTGTACAGCACAGGCCACAGTAGTGTACAGCACAGGCCACAGTAGTGTACAGCAGAGACCACAGTAACAGCACAGGGCTCAGTAGTATACAGCACTGCCCACAGTAGTATACAGCAGAGCCCACAGTAGTATACAGCAGAGCCCACAGTAACAGCAGAGGGCTCAGTAGTATACAGCACTGCCCACAGTAGTATAAAGCAGAGCCCACAGTAACAGCACAGGGCTCAGTAGTATACAGCAGAACCCACAATAGTATACAGCATGCTCATTCCCCCTTCCCTCCCCTCTCCTCCCCTCCTGAGAATGGCCCCACAGTCCAGTAAAAAAAAAAAAACACAAGCTCCTCACCTCTCCCCGAGCCCGCGCTGCTTCCTTCCTGCTCCTGTGTCAGTGGCTGCCGCTGCTCTGCCTGGGACACAGTGAGTGCGCGCGCTGTGCCAGAGGCAGAGCGGGGAATGATGGGAGAGGGGGCGTCGTCAGGTGACGCTCTCTCCTCCATCATTGCATTGAACTGTACCGGCAGACGCCGGTATAGTTCAATGCGGCGGGGGAGTCGGCGCTGGCGGCAGGCGGGCCCCCCTGAATCATAGGGGCCCCATAGCGGCTGCGTGACTTGCCGCTAGCTGGGGGCCCCTGGGGGAGTGGGGGCCCCAGGCAGCTGCCAGGTCTGCCTTCCCCTAACGCCGGCCCTGCCTGCAAGGGCCCCCCTCCACCTCCGGGCCCCGGTGCAGCTGCACCGGTTGAACCGGCGGTAGGTCCGCCCCTGACTCTCTGTGTAGGACCATGTGCCAAATAACTCTGACGCGCGTTTCGGGTGGGTTTCCTTTGGGGCTTTATTTTGCATGTGGTCTTACACAGAGAGTCATGAGAAAATAACTTAGCTTTCTATACTGACATCTTGTGACAATATATGTATTACTTTTTATGTATACCAAGTGCTGCCCCTCCCTTCACAGTGTGCCTAGACCTCATATCTATTTTGCTCCTGAGTCTTCACTTCTGATTTTTATTATTTCATTTGTATGTTTTATGCCACTAATTGTCAATATTGAATAAAATCCATTTTATTACTAATGGATTTATGACTCCATGTTGACTATAGGACTTATGCTTTGCGATAAGGTAGGAAATCCTGGTGACACCTTCCCTTTATATGTCCCAGAGGTGACTACTTATTAAACAGCAGTTCGTGGCTCAGGGATCTATTTCAAATTTTACATTAAAGGTTTTTTTCAGTTTTCAGAAAACCTTTGATCCTCGGCTGTAGTTTGTTTTAAGATAACAATACTGTATGTTCTTTCGGCTATCATCACACTTTGCTTGTTTGCTGTTTTTTTTTTCTGAAGCAAAAATCTGATCTCCTGGCAATAAAAAAAAGCTGCAGACACAAAGAAGGTTTTCCAGGCATTATTGCTGCTTTTCTTTGTGTGTTTTTGCTACGTTTTTCATGATCCCAAAGTTCAGCTTGGCTTCTGGAGCGCCCGCCAGGGCCGTGGGGTACTCGGTACCGGGTCCGGTGGTACTTAAAGGGGATGTTATCACAGCAGCAGTGACCCGGTCTGTGGCCCTGGGCCTCCAATTAAAGGGGATCCCTTATTGCTTCAAGGCATGGCATCACCCTCCCCGGGAGGCAGGCAATTCCTGGGGTGCCACACTTCCACCATACAAGTATGAACTATGCAAAGTGTTAGGCCACCATATGTGAAATCATAAAACATAAAAAAAAAAAATGGGCAAATTGATCAAGATATTTAGTGAAAAAAGATTTTTTCTGTCTGAAAAAATAGTGACTATTTTGATCAAAAAAGTTTTTGAGTTCACGAAAAGCCAGGGGTCAAAGGTTTTCCAAAAATTGAATTCCCCTTTGAGGGCTCAGAAGCCCATAGGTTCAAATTAAAGACTAACAGGAGCTCTATGCATGGCTATGCAGTAGCCGTGCACGCCAACAATAAACCATATAAGTAATGATTGTTCTGCCTAAGACTTGATCCCAAGCACAGATACATTACCCATATAACAACTAGGATTTTTTTTTTTACTTTTTAATTTGTTGGCTCATGTATTCCAGCTAGTTAAATGAAAATTTACAAC
Source organism: Ranitomeya variabilis (assembly GCF_051348905.1). Lineage (NCBI taxonomy): Eukaryota > Metazoa > Chordata > Amphibia > Anura > Dendrobatidae > Ranitomeya > Ranitomeya variabilis. The sequence goes on from NC_135234.1 coordinate 737,508,625, forward strand.
CCTCCGCTGTCCAGAATAAAAAAACTAGTCTGCAATCAACTCCCGTTAATGAAATTGAAGCCACGCACAATTAGGAGACGCTGAAAGCCCCCGCGTGTATTTTGAAATTTATAATGAAGGGAAATGTAAAAGAATGCACGCGCCGATCTTACACATCACCATCTATGTCACAAGCGCCCGAAAATATTTACATATTGGAGGCTTCAACTCAATCACTCCGAAGGAACATACTCATTAGTGTCATCAAGAGAAATCTCCACTCTGACTGATGAGAAGGAAGAAAGGAAAAGCTGATATACTTATGTACTGTGCAGTTCCTAAATTCCTAAATAATCTGTGTTCCGTGATGGATGGATATACAGAAAAATCGATATATCATGATAGATGCATAAAATGTAGCAAACGTGTTGCCGTACATGTCAAGTCAAAGTCTGTTACATCTATAGTGATAGGTAGATAGATAGATAGATAGATAGATAGATAGATAGATAGATAGATAGATAGATAGATAGATAGATAGATAGATACTGTAAATATTAAGTATTGAAGGTCTCAGAAAACAGAGCTCAAGTTGTCATGGTTGATGGGCTCTCATGAGTACCTTCATCTTATAAATACAGTTATATGAAAAAGTTTGGGCACCCCTATTAATCTTAAGCTTAATGTTTTATAAAAATTGTTTTTTTTGCAACAGCTATTTCAGTTTCATATATCTAATAACTGTTGGACACAGTAATGTTTCTGCCTTGAAATGAGGTTTATTGTACTAACAGAAAATGTGCAATCTGCATTCAAACAAAATTTGACAGGTGCATAAGTATGGGCACCTCACCAGAAAAGTGACATTAATATTTAGTAGATCCTCCTTTTGCAAAAATAACAGCCTCTAGTCGCTTCCTGTAGCTTTTAATGAGTTCCTGGATCCTGGATGAAGGTATTTTTGACCATTCCTCTTTACAAAACAATTCCAGTTCAGTTAAGTTTGATGGTCTCCGAGCATGGACAGCCCTCTTCAAATGATCCCACAGATGGTCAATGATATTCAGGTCTGGGGACTGGGATGGCCATTCCAGAACAGTGTAATTGTTCCTCTACATGAATGCCTGAGTAGATTTGGAGCAGTGTTTTGGATCATTGTCTTGCTGAAAGATCCATCCCCTGCGTAACTTCAACTTTGTCATTGATTCATGAACATTATTGTCAAGAATCTGCTGATACTGAGAGGAATCCATGCGTCCCTCAACTTTAACAAGATTCCCGGTGCCGGCATTGGCCACACAGCCCCAAAGCATGATGGAACCTCTACCAAATTTTACTGTGGGTAGCAAGTGTTTTTCTTGGAATGTTGTGTTTTTTTGCCACCATGCATAACGCCTTTTTGTATGACCAAACAACTCAATCTTGGTTTCATCAGTCCACAGGACCTTCTTCCAAAAAGAAATTGGCTTCTCCAAATGTGCTTTTGCATACCTCAGCCGACTCTGTTTGTGGCGTGTTTGCAGAAATGGCTTCTTTCGCATAACTCTCCCACACAGCTTCTCCTTGTGCAAAGTGCATTGTATAGTTGACTGATGCACAGTGACACCATCTGCAGCAAGTTGATGCTGCAGCTCTCTGGAGATGGTCTGAGGATTGTCCTTGACTGATCTCACCATTCTCCTTCTCTGCCTTTCTGATGTTTTTCTTGACCTGCCACTTCTGGCCTTAACAAGAACTGTACCTGTGTTCTTCCATTTCCTTACTATGTTCCTCACAGTGGAAATTGACAGGTTAAATCTCGGAGACAGCTTTTTGTATCCTTCCCCTGAACAACTATGTTGAATAATCTTTGTTTTCAGATCATTTGACAGTTGTTTTGAGGAGCCCATGATGCCACTCTTCAGAGGAGATTCAAACAGGAGAACAACTTGCAAGTGGCCACTTTAAGTAGCTTTTCTCATGATTGCACACACCTAGCTATGAAGTTCAAAGCTCAATGAGGTTACAAAACCAAAAAAAGTGCTTTAGTAAGTCAGTAAAAAGTAGGTAGGAGTATTTAAAACAAGAAAATGATTAGGGTGCCCATACTTATGCACCTGTCAAATTTTGTTTGAATGCAGATTGCACATTTTCTGTTAGTACAATAAACCTCATTTCAAGGCAGAAACATTACTGTGTCCAACAGTTATTAGATATATGAAACTGAAATAGCTGTTGCAAAAAAACAACCATATGGGAACCATATTAATGTGTAAAATAAAGAATTAAAATAAAAAATATTGATATACTCACCTCTCCGACGCAGCCTGGACATCACCGCTGGTAACAATAAATAAATAATAATAATAAATAAATAATAACCGGCAGCCTGCTTTGTTTAAAATGAGCGCGTTCAGTACCTTCCATGACGTCACGGCTTCTGATTGGTCGCATGCCGCTCATGTGACCGCCACGCGACCAATCAGAAGCCGTGACGTCATTCTCAGGTCCTAAATTCCTAGAAGGGAATTTAGGACCTGAGGGATGACGTCGCTGCTTGTGATTGGTCGCGTGGCGGTCACATGAGCGGCACGCGACCAATCAGAAGCCGTGACGTCATGGAAGGTACTGAACGCGCTCATTTTAAACAAAGCAGGCTGCCGGTTACCAGCGGTGATGTCCAGGCTGCGTCGGAGAGGTGAGTATATCAATATTTTTTATTTTAATTCTTTATTTTACACATTAATATGGTCCCGATACCGATTCCCGATACAACAAAAGTATCGGATTTCGGTATCGGAATTCCGATACGGCAAGTATCGGCCGATACCCAATACTTTCGGTATCGGAATGCTCAACACTACTCTGGACAAAACATGTCACTCTGGGCTAAACCTACAACTTATGGGCAGGTAGAGTTGATTACCGCCACCTGCAAGGTCAATGGGAGGAGTGCAAGATCAGTCTGGATGCTGCCACATCATATAAATAGAGGAAAAACACAATCAGTACTCCCAATGTGAACACATGCAAGCTGCAAACTACATCACATAGATAAAAAGGAAAAGTAGATAGATAGATAGATAGATAGATAGATAGATAGATAGATAGATAGATCAGAAATAAATATGAGATAGATGCCAAAATTATATTTTTATTGATTCACAACAAACTTTCAAAAAATGACTTACGGTACTTGAATCCCTTATTGTGCAAGGTAAGTTATGCTTCATGTAAAAATGTAACTGTAGAGTATGATAGATTTAGCCATTTTAATTTATTATTCTTTACATTTCCTTCTTACAGTTGATGCATCAGAGTGGTCCACGGGTGGGGATTCATTTTCCTGAGGGTCCACATGACGGACCGTGACTGTTGTGGAGGCCGCACCAATAGGCTGAAATTAATTCTGCGCAATATTAGCATTAACATAATATAATTATTTTATATTAATTGTATCACTGTATATTGAGTAGCATTAAGTATGCTGACATACCCCTATATACTGTATGAGCCCACACACAGCTTTACTGTATACAGTATAAGCCCCCACACAGCACCCTATATACCTTATAAGTGCCCACATAGCCCTTTTATATACAGTATGAGCACCCACTTAGCCTCCTATGTATAGTATGGACTCCATATTGTCCCCTATATACAGTATAGGTCCCTGAGCCATGAGGATTGACAATATACAGTGTGAGCCCCACACAGCCCCCTTATATATAGTATGAGCCCCCACATAGCCTCCTATATACAGCATAAGCCCCCATGTTGCCTCCAATAAACATACAGATATCCCATGCACATGAAAAAAACCCCACAAGAAGAACACATACTCACCTCGCTCCCATTCCCCTGGCGCTCTACCACTGCTCTCCGGCGCACTGACACTTCGCAGTTCTCAGGTAAAATGATGAAATTACGATATCGTGTCTGCTGTCACATGCTGATTGGTGGAAGATGGAGCTGGTGGCCCTGTCCTCCACCAATGTGTTCACCGGTGTCTGCATCCTGGTGACAGCGGTGACAGCAGGCAGCAGTGGACGGGCAGCAGACGAGGGCATGGTGCGGCCCGTGGGCCAGAATGTGGACGGGCAGCAGACGAGGGCATGGTGCGGCCCGTGGGCCAGACTGTGGACGGGCAGCAGACGAGGGCATGGTGCGGCCCGTGGGCCAGAATGTGGACAGGCAGCAGACGAGGGCATGGTGCGGCTCCGGGGGCCAGACTGGAGCAGCCAGAGGGCCGGATGTGGCAGTTTGCCCAGGTCTAAAGTGGCCCGTAGATATGTTGAATTTATGAGAAGCCCCCTAAAATCTAAATACAATTGAACGCCACAGATCCTTCTATGGGATGAATTGTCAGGATTCCATGCTGTCTGGAAATTCTACATCTGCTCACTTTTGCATTGCCTTTTTGGCACTTGTGTCATTACCATGAAACATTTACAGCTCTATCCATTATGCATATCTCCCATCCCCATGCTCCAGTCACCACTTCTCATTTTTCTCATCAGATTAGTCAATTTTTCTTTTTAATTTATGAGATATTCCGTATACAAGGTCCCCAGTGATCACACATACAGATTAACTCAAATAACAAGGTCTCTTTTGCAGTAATTTAAATAATCAGATGTTTAATATTTGATGTTAGATGATATTGTACATATTATATATCATTATAGTCATGTTATACAGATTTATATAGCTGCATGTGATTACTATGTGGAGGAAAGGGGACGAGAGGAGATACATCTGAAATTACCATCCTGTAATGGGTCTGAATGGAAAGTCTCATCAAGCCTACCCTTGTAAACTAAAGCTAGCCCAGAAATCAGCTAATTAGGTCAGAAACCATCAGAGATCAGGAAACTGAACAGCAAAAAGGGGTAATAACAGCAGTAGGACAGGATTGGGCTGTTATTGCAGTTGACACTGACCTGTGCTAAAGTGTGAGTCTGAATAGCTGAACATGAATAATAGCTGCTGTACATCTGTGAATTCATGATATTGTTAATGAAATGTAGCTCCCCATATAAATCCCCACATAAGGACACTGCTACCACCATGCTTTACTGTAGGCACCATGTATTTTTATAAATTTATTTTTCTAAATACGTGGTGTCTACAGTGAAACTTGGTGGTGTTGGGGAACTACATTTCATTGATGGACAAAAGAAACTGGAAAGACAATAAGTGCAATAGGGTCTTATCGGAGAAAAAACAAAGACAAAGGGAGGGCAGTTATGTTCTCCTGGTTGGGTTGTGAAGTCATAACTACTGTAAAAACTTAGAGGAAGCCCTCCGCAAATCCACTGTGTGAAGAAATATGTGAAGCTGGAAAAGAGTGGGTTACAATCTTTGCTGCCAATGGACCAGTGATGAGCAGGAAATGAGATAAGTAGAATTGTGGTTCATTTGTCAACATGTTTCAAAGTGAAACACTTCTTCATCAGGACACACCATAATGTGTCAATGTGATGAAGAAGTGTTTCACTTGGAAATGCATTGACAAATAAACCTGTTAAGGACTGTCCTGAGTTAGAGTAGTTATACTGCAACCACTATGGGTAGCACCGGCAGATAGCGTAGTCAGGATACAGCCAGAGGTTGGTACATAGGGCAGCAGTGTAGGTGGGAGTATAAGCAGGTAAAGTAGTCAGGATATAGCCAGAGGTCGGTACACGGAGCAGCAGTATAGTTGAGAGGATAAGCAGGTAACATAGTCAGGATATAGCCAGAGATTGGTACACGGAGCAGCAGTATAGTTGAAAGGATAAGCAGGTAACATAGTCAGGATATAGCCAGAGATCGGTACACGGAGCAGCAGTATAGTTGAAAGGATAAGCAGGTAACATAGTCAGGATATAGCCAGAGGTCGGTACACGGAGCAGCAGTATAGTTGAAATGATAAGCAGGTAACATAGTCAGGATATAGCCAGAGGTCGGTACACGGAGCAGCAGTATAGTTGAAAGGATAAGCAGGTAACATAGTCAGGATATAGCCAGAGGTCGATACACGGAGCAGCAGTATAGTTGAAAGGATAAGCAGGTAACATAGTCAGGATATAGCCAGAGGTCGGTACACGGAGCAGCAGTAAGATTTTGAGGAAAAGCAGCAGGTGGGAATAATCAAGACTAAAGGCTTGTAGCTCAATAATCTCGCAAAGAAGGAAGTGCAGAGCCAGGTTTAAGTAGAGTGCTCAATCAGGAGATCACAGGGTGAGCTAATCAGGAACTTGGCTTGGAGACATCAGGAACTCAGGTTGGAGACATCAGGAACAACACAGGTACAAGTATCTGATTTAGGAAGGAACTGTCCAGCAAGCCGAATAGCTCAGAGGGAAGAGCTGCCGCCTGGTGAACAAGAGCTGCTGGGTTTGAATCCTTACAAAACCACAATTCTACTTATCTCGTTTCCTGCTCATCACTGGTCCATTGGCAGCACAGATTTTAACCCACTCTTCTCCAGCTTCACATATCTCATTGCTGTTGTCATAAATTCACAGATGTACTGCTCTATATTGAAAGCCATCACTCCCTGCCCTTGGTAAACGTGCACTTTTCTAAGATGACAATGATCCAAACACACATCTGTCACATTTATGAATAAGAATAGGGTGAAAGTGATTCAGTGGCCAAGTCTGAACCCTACAGAACACCTATGGGGAATTCTGAAGAGACAAGTTGTCATCACTCGCCATCCAGCATCCAGGCTCTAAAAGACGTCATTCTTGAAGAATGGAAAAAGACAGATGCTTCAATATTTCACCAAATTCTTGATTCCCTGCCCAGAAGACTTGGTTCTGTCCTTAAAAATCATGGAGATCATACAAAATGCTAGACGTAGTAGTTTTTTGATGTGGGGTGTACTCATTTTTGCATCAACTAATTTGAATAATACTGAAGATTTTTTTAATTAAAGATATATTATTATGGGTTGAAAAAAATCTTCTATGAAACTCAGTGTTGTCAAAACCTTGGAAATTGTTCTTGTGTTGAGTGAGATATTGATTAAAATCTTACTTTTAATGCGGGTGTACTCATTTATGCTGCACACTGAAGGGCCATTATGCCCCGTTCTTGTGACCGTGTCAGTCCCAGCAATCACGAGCTATCATCTGGCTAGATGCTGGCTATTTAGGACACAGGATTTGTAAAGGTATGGTACTTAGTAGGAACTAGTTGTATAGATTTATATAAAATTCACACTTCATCAAGTTCATGTGATGAGAGCAGATTTGGAGGTAATGGATTTTATTTTCTGCGCAATGTCAAACGAGATCATACACACCGATGCGTGTTCTTCAACACCCCGGACAGATGTAATGTACATCTAATGCATCTGCTGCACGGATCTCACAATGCTCATAATTAATATATTTTTTATCCTAACATGTTCATTGGCATAAGGTGAGGAAATTTCTTTAGGTTCTGTCTGCTGATAACAAGTTTTGAGGAATGTTGAATTTTTTTATTATTTTTAGATAATATTATATAGGAAGCATACAATTTATTTGTTTTACTCGCTTGTTTAGCGTCATCAAGTTCCATAGCGCTTTACAGACATCATCATCACTGTATCCATCGGGGCTCACAATCTATATCAGTGGAGTGTGGGAAGAAATCAGAGAATCTGGAGGGAACCCATGCAAACACAGGGAAATGGGTCACTTGTAGGGATGAGTAGACATGTGGAAGTTGAGGTTCTGGTTCTCAACTCAAACTTTCTTCCAAGGTTTGGTTTGGCTACCAGATCTGTATCTGAATTTGAACCAGAACCTGACCCCCAATGAAAACAATGGGGACCCAAACTATTGATGTGGAAATTATTCTCTTTCTCTCCTCCCGGATTTCCCCCGGAACTCTGAACATTGCAACGCGCTTCCTGGAGAAGTTCATGCTCAGCGATTAGCATCGGACAGTAACTGTCCGGTACCAACCCCAAACTTTTAAGCTCAGGTTCGCTCACCTCTAGTGCTTTTCTTAAAAATAAAAAAGGTAAATATTGACAAATATCCTAAAAATGAGTCTTTGTAGCACTGGAAAATGATTGAATGGATTAAATCAAAAGAGAATTTCTAAAAAATATGACATCCTGATATGTCCTTGGTCCTCGAGAGAAAATCTCTTTGATGGCTTTGATCTCAGACCAACATTGTCATCCAGAATAATTGGCCTCTATGCAGTGTTTCAATATATTAAGTAATTCCCAATATATATTTATTTCCGCTTTGAGTTTCCTACTAATGAAAATATTCCAACTGAAAAATTAATTGTAATTGGAATAGTTTTTATTTTTTTATCCTTTTTTATCCTGTCCTTTACTCACCTTCCCAGGGCCAAAAAATAAGCAACAGCTGAGCTCTATGAGATGGTGCCTAAGAGTCTTTATCTTTGATTAAAATGTTTTTTCGTCAATAAAATATTGAAGGTTAAAACCTGTTAAAACCAAACAACTAAGCTTTCCTCACCCATCCCAGGTCCAGTATGAAATCTCTGCCACTGTTCCCAGGGTATGTTATCGTCTGCAGGCTGGTGGCACGTCAACATCTCAGCAGGCAATTACCAAGCTCAGCGGCTGTCTACCCAGAGAGCAGACACATTGAGCTCCCAGATTGGCTGCAGCGCTGTTGATGTGAAAATAACAGACACTGGGAGCAATGTTGGGGACTCAGTGTTGGACCTGGCGAGGGGGACTAAAGGATAGTTGTTTGTTTTAACCAGAGTTTTCTGAAAATGGAAAAACCCTTTAATATTTTATAGTGAGAAAGACTCATGGGCATCATCTTGTAGATATCAGCTGCTACTTATTTTTTGGCCACCAGCAACAAAAAGACTGATTTACTGTAGAACAGTAAAACATTTGACTATGTCATAAACTGCATGCATCACTGTCCAGAACTTTAGGATTTTACCTATCTTTAGACTTTATATACTTACATTATGTTTAGACATATCTGCTGACTACTATCCCACTATTTTACTACAAAGGAGTTGTCGTCTTTGGACATTTTTCCAAAGAACTAATCACCTGCTGTCCCACTGCTGAGAAATCCTGCAAGTATTCAATTCCCCTGCAGTGCCCCCGCAGGAGAGACAGAGTATTACAATTTACAGGATGTGAGGTCCTCCAGAGTGAGAAACACACAACGGATATCAAACACTAGACAACCCCTTCAAACACTGCAGGGATCATCTATCAAAGTGTTCTTCGCCTACAGAGGTTTTCACAGTTATTCGTATTCCGATGAAAATCCTTCTTGTTTCAGTGTCTGAATAAATATTGGAGAAGTGACTAAATGAGTGGAGATGTGTGCCGTGTATGTCATCTTGTATCACATTTAGAACATTAATTTAATCTGTATGTATAACTCCACCATGTCACATCTTACCCCGGACCTAAAGGAAGGACGGAGCTCATGAATATTCTATACTAATTGTTTTGTTACAAAGAGATGAAGGATGAATGATAATCCATGATTCAAGCCCTCTCACAATCATAACTGAAGCATCAGCACATTGTGGTGTGTACCTAATGTGTCTGCGGAAATGTAATATTTGTACTCAGTGTAGCTCCATATTCATTATGCATTTCATATATATATATATACTGTATATACTGTATAGTATGAGCAGAATCAAGTTCGCCAAACTGTGAAGAATTTACCAGGAGTCAATAAATAAAAATCATAATAAACATAAGATCTAAAAAAATCAAGAAACCCTAACTTTACAGATAACTGCCCGCCGCCATCCGGTCCTCCAAGTCTCTTCTTTTCACCATCACCCATTGCATCTTCAGCCTCTTCACTTTAGGTTGGGATTTCTGGGTGCGACCAAGACCAAGCTGGTTTAATACTTTTTTGTGTGTCTGTTGCCATTGACACTAGCTCTGGAGGACCTCTCCTGGCCATCGACACTAGCTCTGGAGGACCTCTCCTGGCCATCGACACTAGCTCTGGAGGACCTCTCTTGGGCATCTACACTAGCTCTGGAGGACCTCTCTTGGCCATCAACACTAGCTCTGGAGGACCTCTCTTGGCCATCGACACTAGCTCTGGAGGACCTCTCTTGGCCATCGACACTAGCTCTGAGGACCTCTCTTGGCCATCGACACTAGCTCTGGAGGACCTCTCTTGGCCATCGACACTAGCTCTGGAGGACCTCTCTAGGACATTGACACTAGCTCTGGAGGAACTCTCTTGGCCATCGACACTAGGTCTGGAGGACCTCTCTTGGCCATCGACACTAGCTCTGGAGGACCTCTCTTGGCCATCGACACTAGCTCTGGAGGACCTCTCTTGGCCATCGACACTAGCTCTGGAGGACCTTTCTTGGCCATCGACACTAGCTCTGGAGGACCTCTCTTAGCCATCGACACTAGCTCTGGAGGATCTCTTTTGGCCATCGACACTAGCTCTGGAGGACCTCTTTTGGCCATCGACACTAGCTCTGGAGGACCTCTCTTGGCCAACGACACTAGCTCTGGAGGACCTCTCCTGGCCATCGACACTAGCTCTGGAGGACCTCTCTTGGCCATCGACACTAGCTCTGGAGGATCTCTTGGACATTGACACTTGCTCTGGAGGACCTCTCCTGACCATCGACACTAGCTCTGGAGGACCTCTGTTGGCCATCGACACTAGCTCTGGAGGACCTCTCTTGGCCATCGACACTGGCTCTGGAGGACCTCTCCTGGCCATCGACACTAGCTCTGGAGGACCTCTCTTGGACATCTACACTAGCTCTGGAGGACCTCTCTTGGCCATCGACACTAGCTCTGGAGGACCTCTCTTGGCTATCGACACTAGCTCTGGGGGACCTCTCTTGGCCATCGACACTAGCTCTGGAGGACCTCTCTTGGCCATCGACACTAGCTCTGGAGGACCTCTCCTGGCCATCGACACTAGCTCTGGAGGACCTCTCCTGTCCATCAACACTAGCTCTAGAGGACCTCTCTTGGCCATCGACACTAGCTCTGGAGGACCTCTCTTGGCCATCGACACTAGCTCTGGAGGACCTCTCTTGGCCAACGACACTAGCTCTGGAGGACCTCTCTTGGCCATCGACACTAATAATAATAATAATAATAATAATTTTTATTTATATAGCACCAACATATTCCACAGCGCTTTACAACTTATAGAGGGGGACCTCTCTTGGCCAACGACACTAGCTCTGGAGGACCTCTCTTGGCCATCGACACTAATAATAATAATAATAATAATTTTTATTTATATAGCACCAACATATTCCACAGCGCTTTACAACTTATAGAGGGGGACCTCTCCTGTCAATCAACACTAGCTCTAGAGGACCTCTCTTGGCCAACGACACTAGCTCTGGAAGACCTCTCCTGGCCATCGACACTTGCTCTGGAGGACCTCTCCTGGCCATCGACACTAGCTCTGGAGGACCTCTCTTGGCCATCTACACTAGCTCTGGAGGACCTCTCTTGGCCATCGACACTAGCTCTGGAGGACCTCTCTTGGCCATCGACATTAGCTCTGGAGGACCTCTCTTGGCCATCGACACTAGCTCTGGAGGACCTCTCTTGGCCATCGACACTAGCTCTGGAGGACCTCTCCTGGCCATCGACACTAGCTCTGGAGGACCTCTCTTGGCCATCAATACTAGCTCTGGAGGACCTCTCTTGGCCATCGACACTAGCTCTGTAGGACCTCTCTTGGACATTGACACTAGCTCTGGAGGACCTCTCCTGGCCATCGACACTAGCTCTGGAGGACCTCTCCTGTCCATCAACACTAGCTCTAGAGGACCTCTCTTGGCCATCGACACTAGCTCTGGAGGACCTCTCTTGGCCATCGACACTAGCTCTGGAGGACCTCTCTTGGCCAACGACACTAGCTCTGGAGGACCTCTCCTGGCCATCGACACTAGCTCTGGAGGACCTCTCCTGGCCATCGACACTAGCTCTGGAGGACCTCTCTTGGCCATCTACACTAGCTCTGGAGGACCTCTCTTGGCCATCTACACTAGCTCTGGAGGACCTCTCTTGGCCATCGACACTAGCTCTGGAGGACCTCTCTTGGCCATCGACACTAGCTCTGGAGGACCTCTCTTGGCCATTGACACTAGCTCTGGAGGACCTCTCTTGGCCATCAACACTAGCTCTGGAGGACCTCTCCTCGCCATCGACAAGTTTTACATGTCTAACAAGATGTTTTGATTGGTAAGTGTTTAGCTATTCTCCCCCAAACATAAAGTGTAACTCATGGACTTTCTGTTGAGCCGATGTTTAGTCTTAGGCTACTTTCACACTAGCGTCGGTACGGACCCATCGCCGTGCGTCGGGCCGACGTACCGACGCATACTGTGAAATAAATGCACAACGGGGGCAGCAGGTGCAGTTTTTCAATGCATCCGCTGCCCCATTGTGAGTTGCGGGGAGGAGGGGGCGGAGTTTCGGCCGCACATGCGCGGTCGAAAATGGCGGACACGACACACCAAAAAACATTCCATGGAACTTTTTTTGTGCCGACGGTCTGCCAAAACACGATGCGACGTGTGGCAATCCGTCGCAATGTGTCGCTAATGCAAGTCAATGGAGAAAAAACGCATCCTGCAGGCAACTTTGCAGGATGCGTTTTTTTCTCCAAAACAACGCATTGCGACGTGCGTCGAACGACGCTAGTGTGAAAGTACCCTAAGTAGAGGGCAGCACTAAGCTGAGCTCTTTCGCTGCTTTGTCTTAGTCATCGACTGATCTACACTCCTGACATGTCCTTACAATGTGTCAAACATTTGCGAAAAGTGGCTACAGTTTAAAAATGTAGCGGAAGTTCCACATAATTAAGTCCCTGGTAGTCCAAAGCAGCAAATGTTTTAAAGGTAAAGTCCCTGGTGGTCCAGAGCAATAAAGATTGTTAAAGTCCTTGGTGTTCTAGGGCAGTTTAAGTGTTAAAAGTAAGTTGCCTTGTGGTTCAAAGCGGTGAAATTGTTAATGATAAAGTCACTGGTGATCCAGAGCATTAATAGTGTTAATAATAAAGTCCCTGGTGGTCACGAGCAGTAATAGTGTTAATAATAAAGTCCCTGATAGTCCAAAGCAGTAATTGTGTTATAATAATGTCCCTGGTAGTCCAGAGCAGAAAAATTGTTAATAATAAAGTCTATGGTAGTCCAGAGCATTAACAGTGTTATAATTATGTCCCTGGTAGTCCAGAGCAGTAATAGTTAATAACAAAGTCCCCAGAGGTCCAGAGCATTGATAGTGTTAACAATAAAGTCCCTGGTGGTCCAGAGCAGTAAAATTATTAATAATAATGTCCCCGGTAGTCCACAGCAGTAATAGTGTTATAATAATGTTCCTGGTATTCCACAGCAGTAAAATTATTAATAATAAAGTCCCCGGTGGTCCAGAGCATTGATAGTGTTAACAATAAAGTCCCTGGTGGTCCAGAGCAGTAAAATTGTTAATAATAAAGTCCCCGGTGGTCCAGCGCAGTGAAAATAGTAATGGTAAAGAGTAGACCCAGGTAAATGTGTTAATGGTAAGGTCCCTGATAATCGGGAGGATTAATAATTGGTAAAGTTCCTGGTGGTTCCGGGCAGTATGTAAATTAATAGTAAAGTCCGTCACTATCCAGGCAGTGAAGGTATTAGTGGTGAAGTCCCCGGTTATCCAGGGCCGGGCGCTTGTTGGTAGTGATTCAGGCAATTGTTTAGTTGGCCCTTACTCAGTTTCCTTCCCCCTAGCACCAGTCCTGCCCCATTTCAGCCTTACTGACGGCTTTCTCTATAACCAGCAGAATTGTGAGTGCCGCTCTTGGCTTGGTATAACAGATATATTGTAGATATTCAGCTTTGTACGGAGCTTATATTTATTTTAAAGCACAAACGTCACAGAAGAGTAAATATGGACTTAAAATTGTGTCCAAAATCTGCATCCAACCGAAAATCTGCGGCGCGCTAATTGATTTATCTGTGATTTTCGGAATGTTCCTCTACATAAATTACCCACGTTCCATATTTTCAGATTTAATGATCGCTGACAATAGCCGACAGTCTATAATGCTATTTAACATAACAATGTGACTCTCCGCAAATATTTACCATTATTTTGCCTTCTGTTCTTCCCATAGAAAGCCCCCGAGCTCCATTGTGCGCCGTTTCAGCAGCCGCCCCATTGGCCGACTGAGCGGAAAGATGCGCCTCAGATCTAAATCCCTCGGTGTGAGGAATGGTTTGGCAGCGGCACAATGGCGGAGGGACGAGCGTGTCCCGTGGTGCAGCCTGACAGTCAGATGGGGGATGGGGGGGGGATTTTATCATTTATAGAATTTCGCTTTTCTGTTTGGATTTCGCAGCTGAATAAACATTGCCCAATTTCAATTCCAAAATGTAACATAAAAGACTGTCGATCCAGGCGCCGTCCCTGCCTTGTGTTAGAATGCCGTGCCAAATGTATTTTTCGGATGCGAAGCCGAGTCTGCATTGTCTCATTCAACCACTTGAGAAAATTCTTAAAGAGATATTCCGTCTTTTATTTCAGTACTTAAAGGGTGTATTTATCGATAAGCTATTCTCATACTTCGCCATCTATTCAATTGGTGTGAATCTGCCCCCCAGTACCCCAAAGTGACTTACAGGGGCTGGGACCCCTTTCTTGTTCTCCCAGGCCCAGCAGAGGATATACGGTATGGTTGTGACTGCTTCTCTGGACTATGTGACCCCTGAAAGTTGCGAGACCATAAAGAGCCACAATCTGTGTACAATACTTGAGAAAAAGTGAAGGGATATGCTAAAATATAAGATATCGTTAAAGGGAATCAGTCAGCAGCATGATGTAGGGGCACAGACCCTGATTCCAGTGATATATCACTTACTGGGCTACTTGCTGCAGTTTTGATAAAATCCCTGTTTTCTCTGCTGTAGATACAGCAGTGGTCAGAATGCTGAGCTGTGTATGACCCCACCCACACTTCTGATTGTCAGCTTCCTGTGTCCACTGTCAGCAAGCTGCCAATCAGTGGTGGGGGCGCGGTTACACAGGCTAGCTGGACTACCTGGCATGATGCACCTAGTCCGGCTCTGATAACCTCCTGCTGATAAAACGCTGATTGCATTAAAACTACAGCAAGCTGCTCAGCAAGTGACGTATCGCTGGAATAAGGATCTCTGCCCCATCACTAAGCTGCTCTCATTAAATAGCAGAAATCTGGTGAAAGATTTCCTTTAATTAAAACATGAAATTCATTCTCAGAGTGTGTTGTGTTGTGAACTCCGTTTTCAGGCTCCCTCTTGTGGTCACAGATGGTATTGTGTGACTTTGGTTTTTTGGCTCCCCCTGGTGGTTTGGTTTATTATCCTGCGGGTCTGCTGGATCAGCTGCCTCGTTATTCACCAGGGAGGCTCCTATTTAGCCCTGCTTCACTTCCACTTGTTGCCGGCTGTCAATGTATTCAGTGCTATTCTGATTACTCCTGATTATCTCGTTTTCTGCCTCTTCAGGAAAAGCTAAGTTCTGTTTGAATATTTTTTGCTCATCTGTCTGCAATATGATTTCTGTGCATGATGAGTCTAGTCCAGCTTGCTAACATGTGATTTCTTTTTGCTGGTAAGCTCTGGGGTACGGAGTTGCTTCCCCCGCACCGTTAGTCGGTGCGGGGGCTCGAGCAATCTCTGCGTGGATATTTTGAATAGGGTTTTTTATTGACCGCACAGTTTCCTTCCTATTTTCTGCTATTTAGTATTAGCGGGCCTCATTTGCTAAATCTGATTTCATCTCTGCGTTTTTGCTTTCCCCTTAACTCACCGTTAATATTTGTGGGGGGCTATTCTATATCTTTGGGGTCTTCCACTGAGGCAAGTGAGGACTTACTTTCCCTCCAGGAATAGTCAGTTTCTCAGGCCGTGATGAGACGTCTAGGATTTTTAGGTAACATTCTACGGCTGCCTATAGTTGTTTGCGGATAGGATCAGGTTGCAGTCAATCTAGTTACCACTTCCCCAGAGCTAGTAGTCTGTTCAGTTACTTAGCTAGTCCGACCTGCGATCCTTGCCACTAGGATCATAACAGTACAGCCGGCCTATAAAGTGTTAATTGCATGGCAGAAGCAGGAGAAAAGAAGCTTGGAGATATTTTTTTTTTTTTTTTTTTGCTGCCGTGTGTCTAGCTGCTGTGTGTCTGGCTTCTCTCCTCCTCTTAATCTTGGTGTGGCTCTGAGTTCAGCTGCTGATATGGATATCCAGAGTTTAGCCTCCAGTGTAGATCATCTTGCTGCAAGGGTACAAAGTATTCAGGATTTTGTTGTGCACAGTCCTATGTCAGAGCCTAGAATACCTATTCCGGAGTTGTTTTCTGGAGATAGATCTAGGTTCCTGAATTTTAAGAACAATTGCAAGTTGTTTCTTTCTTTGAAACCTCGTTCCTCTGGGGATTCTGTTCAGCAAGTTAAGATTATTATTTCTTTCTTGCGTGGCGATCCTCAAGATTGGGCTTTCGCATTGGCTCCAGGGGATCCTGCATTGCTCAGTGTGGATGCATTTTTTCTGGCCCTTGGATTGCTCTATGAGGAACCTAATCTTGAGAACCAGGCTGAAAAAGCGTTGTTGGCCCTCTCTCAGGGGCAAGATGATGCAGAGGTGTACTGCCAGAAATTTCGGAAATGGTCAGTGCTTACTCAATGGAATGAGTGTGCCCTGGCTGCAAATTTCAGAAAAGGTCTTTCTGAAGCCATTAAGAATGTCATGGTGGGGTTCCCTACGCCTGCAGGTCTGAATGAGTCAATGACTCTGGCCATTCAGATTGATCGGCGTTTGCGGGAGCGCAAACCTGCGCACCATTTGGCGGTGTCTTCTGAACAGACACCTGAGTCTATGCAATGTGATAGAATTCTGACCAGAAGTGAACGGCAAAATTATAGACGGCAAAATGGGTTGTGCTTTTACTGTGGTGACTCAGCTCATGTTATCTCAGCATGCTCTAAGCGCACAAAAAAGATTGATAAATCTGTCACCATCGGTACTTTACAGCCTAAGTTTGTTTTGTCTGTTACCCTGATTTGTTCCCTGTCATCTTACCCGGTTATGGCTTTTGTGGATTCAGGTGCTGCCCTGAGTCTGATGGATTTGTCATTTGCCAGGCGCTGTGGTTTTGTTTTGGAGCCTTTAAAATTCCCTATTCCACTAAGGGGAATTGATGCTACGCCATTGGCTGAGAATAAACCTCAGTATTGGACACAAGTGACCATGTGCATGACTCCTGTTCATCAGGAGGTGATTCGCTTTCTTGTGTTGCATAATTTGCATGATGTTGTCGTGTTGGGCCTGCCATGGTTGCAGACTCATAATCCAGTCCTGGATTGGAAAGCAATGTCTGTGTCAAGTTGGGGTTGTCAGGGAATTCATGGCGACGCTCCTGTGGTGTCAATTGCTTCATCCACTCCTTCTGAGGTCCCTGCGTTTTTGTCAGATTACCAGGATGTATTTGATGAGCGCAAACTCAGTTCTCTACCTCCTCATAGGGATTGTGATTGTGCTATAAATTTGATTCCTGGTAGTAAGTTTCCTAAGGGACGACTTTTCAATTTGTCAGTGCCGGAGCATGCTGCTATGCGGAGTTATATAAAGGAGTCTTTGGAGAAAGGACTTATTCGCCCCTCCTCCTCCACTCTTGGTGCGGGGTTCTTTTTTGTGGCTAAGAAGGATGGTTCCTTGAGACCTTGTATTGATTATCGCCTTCTAAACAAAATCACGGTCAAATTTCAGTATCGTTTGCCATTGTTATCTGATCTGTTTGCTCGCATTAGGGGGTCTAGTTGGTTCACCAAGATAGATCTTCGTGGTGCGTATAACCTTGTGCGTATTAAGCAGGGTGATGAATGGAAAACTGCATTTAATACGCCCGAAGGCCATTTTGAGTACTTGGTGATGCCTTTTGGACTTTCTAATGCTCCTTCTGTCTTTCAGTCCTTTATGCACGACATCTTCCGCGAATATCTGGATACATTTATGATTGTGTATCTGGATGATATTCTGGTTTTTTCGGATGATTGGGAGTCCCATGTTAAGCAGGTCAGGATGGTGTTTCAGGTCCTGCGTGCCAATGCTTTATTTGTGAAGGGCTCAAAATGTCTTTTTGGAGTCCAGAAGGTCTCTTTTTTGGGTTTCATTTTTTCTCCTTCTGCTATTGAGATGGACCCAGTCAAGGTTCAGGCTATTCATGACTGGACTCAGCCTACATCTGTTAAGAGTCTTCAGAAGTTCTTGGGTCTTGCTAATTTTTACCGTCGCTTCATCGCTAATTTTTCTGGTGTTGTTAAGCCATTGACGGATTTGACCAAGAAGGGTTCTGATGTTACTAATTGGTCTCCTGCGGCTGTGGAGGCCTTTCGGGAGCTGAAGCGCCGGTTTTCTTCGGCTCCGGTCTTATGTCAGCCAGACGTCTCCCTTCCTTTCCAGGTCGAGGTTGATGCTTCTGAGATTGGAGCGGGGGCTGTTTTGTCGCAGAGAAGCTCTGATGGCTCTGTGATGAAGCCATGTGCTTTCTTTTCAAGAAAGTTTTCGCCTGCCGAGCGGAATTATGATGTTGGTAATCGGGAGTTGTTGGCTATGAAGTGGGCATTTGAGGAGTGGCGACATTGGCTCGAGGGAGCTAAGCATCGTGTGGTGGTCTTGACTGATCACAAGAATTTGATTTATCTCGAGTCGGCCAAGCGGCTGAATCCTAGAAAGGCTCGTTGGTCGTTGTTTTTCTCTCGTTTTGATTTCGTGGTCTCATACCTGCCTGGTTCGAAGAATGTGAAGGCTGATGCTCTTTCTAGGAGTTTTGTGCCTGACTCTCCTGGTGATTCAGAGCCAGCTGGTATCCTCAGAGAAGGGGTGATTTTGTCTGCCATCTCCCCAGATTTGCGACGAGTGCTGCAGGAGTTTCAGGCGGATAGACCTGACTGTTGTCCACCGGAGAGACTGTTTGTCCCGGATAGATAGACCAGCAGAGTTATTTCCGAGGTTCATTCTTCGGTGTTGGCAGGCCATCCTGGGATTTTTGGTACCAGAGATTTGGTGGCTAGGTCCTTCTGGTGGCCTTCCTTGTCGCGGGATGTGCGTTCCTTTGTGCAGTCTTGTGGAATTTGTGCTCGGGCTAAGCCTTGCTGTTCTCGTGTCAGTGGCTTGTTGTTGCCTTTGCCTGTCCCGAAGAGGCCTTGGACGCACATTTCCATGGATTTTATTTAAGATCTCCCTGTCTCTCAGAGAATGTCGGTCATTTGGGTGGTGTGTGATCGTTTTTCTAAAATGGTCCATTTGGGGCCCTGGCCTAAGTTGCCTTCCTCCTCCGAGTTGGTTCCTCTGTTTTTTCAAAATGTGGTTCGTTTGCACGGGATCCCTGAAAATATTGTTTCCGACAGAGGATCCCAGTTTGTGTCTAGATTTTGGCGGACCTTTTGTGCTAAGATGGGCATTAATTTGTCTTTTTCGTCGGCCTTCCATCCTCAGACGAATGGCCAAACCGAGCGCACTAATCAGACTTCGGAAACCTATTTAAGATATTTTGTTTCTGCTGATCAGGACGACTGGGTGACTTTTTTGCCATTGGCCGAGTTTGCCCTTAATAATCGGGCTAGTTCTGCTACTTTGGTTTCGCCTTTTTTTTTGTAATTCAGGGTTTCATCCTCGTTTTTCCTCGGGTCAGGTGGAGTCTTCTGACTGTCCTGGAGTGGATGTTGTGGTGGATAGGTTGCATCAGATTTGGAATCATGTGGTGGACAATTTGAAGCTGTCACAAGAGAAGGCTCAGCGCTTTGCCAACCGCCGTCTCTGTGTGGGTCCCCGACTTCGCGTTGGGGATTTGGTGTGGTTGTCTTCTCGCTTTGTTCCTATGAAGGTCTCCTCTCCTAAGTTTAAGCCTCGGTTTATCGGTCCTTATAAGATTTTGGAAGTCCTTAACCCTGTGTCATTTCGTTTGGACCTCCCGGCATCGTTTGCTATTCATAATGTGTTCCATCGGTCGTTGTTGCGGAGGTATGTGGTGCCTGTGGTTCCTTCGGTTGAGCCTCCTGCCCCTGTGCTGGTTGAGGGAGAATTGGAATACGTGGTGGAGAAGATCTTGGATTCTCATATTTCTAGACGGAGGCTTCAGTATTTGGTTAAGTGGAAAGGCTATGGTCAGGAGGATAATTCCTGGGTTGTCGCCTCTGATGTTCATGCGGCCGATTTGATTCGTGCCTTCCATGTGGCTCACCCTGATCGCCCTGGGGGTTTTGATGAGGGTTCGGTGACCCCTCCTCAAGGGGGGGGGTACTGTTGTGAACTCCGTTTTCAGGCTCCCTCTTGTGGTCACAGATGGTATTGTGTGACTTTGGTTTTTTGGCTCCCCCTGGTGGTTTGGTTTATTATCCTGCAGGTCTGCTGGATCAGCTGCCTCGTTATTCACCAGGGAGGCTCCTATTTAGCTCTGCTTCACTTCCACTTGTTGTCGGCTGTCAATGTATTCAGTGCTATTCTGATTACTCCTGATTATCTCGTTTTCTGCCTCTTCAGGATAAGCTAAGTTCTGTTTGAATATTTTTTGCTCATCTGCCTGCAATATGATTTCTGTGTATGATGAGTCTAGTCCAGCTTGCTAACATGTGATTTCTTTTTGCTGGTAAGCTCTGGGGTACGGAATTGCTTCCCCCGCACCGTTAGTTGGTGCGGGGGCTCGAGCAATCTCTGCGTGGATATTTTGAATAGGGTTTTTTATTGACCGCACAGTTTCCTTCCTATTTTCTGCTATCTAGTATTAGCGGGCCTCATTTGCTAAATCTGATTTCATCTCTGCGTTTGTGCTTTCCCCTTAACTCACTGTTAATATTTGTGGGGGGCTATTCTATATCTTTGGGGTCATTCCACTGAGGCAAGTGAGGACTTACTTTCCCTCCAGGAATAGTCAGTTTCTCAGGCCGTGACGAGACGTCTAGGATTTTTAGGTAACGTTCCACGGCTGCCTATAGTTGTTTGCGGATAGGATCAGGTTGCGGTCAATCTAGTTACCACTTCCCCAGAGCTAGTAGTCTGTTCAGTTACTTAGCTAGTCCGACCTGCGATCCTTGCCACTAGGATCATAACAGTGTTGCTGATTTTCTGACCTTATTTGCAGACGGAAAATCAACATCGTACTATGTTTGCAGCAAAGTGGTGACATTTTGTCTTATCCACATGCTGCAGAATAAAAGTTGCACTAAAAATTGACATGAATCTGGATTTCAAAATGATGTTGCGGTTCGGCTGCACATTTAACGGCAAGTCAAAATTTGCAACAAATCTCAGTTTGCAAAAAAAAAAAAAAAGTGCGCAAAGTTCCAATTTTTTCTTTAAAAAGCAAAACACTGCACTCAGCCGTCCTGCACTTTCATGGCTCCCCTGACGGGTTCTAAGCCAGTTTCTATACCACCTGTGATGATGCCATATGTGATCACATGGGACTAAACCCCATCATAGGAGACCAGCAGGGAACCGGCGACGCAGCCACAAAAGTTGCATGGAGTTTGGGTGCAGTATTCCATTTTTCCCTATCTCTAGTGGCAAATCTGCAACAAAACCTGCATGAATTGGGAATTACAAATGTAATATTTTTTTCATGGAAACGCTATGGAAATCTAATAAGATTTCTCCATCTTCTCCATTGTCTCTGTGAGAATACATCGGACTGCACTCTGATGACATCCGAGTGCAGTCTGATGTTTAGACTTTAATGGGTGCGTGTGATCCTAATATTGTAGACACTCGTAGTATACTGTGATTGTTTTCTCATCTCTAATCGGCATGAGAAAATATTCTCTATCCCATAATATAACATTGGGCCGAGTGCTATCCGATAAAACATTATATAGCGCTCCGCCATGTTAGTCCTCAATGTAAACGAGCGCTCACCCTTACGCTATTGTGCATGGGTAGACCCATGTTAGAGCCCCCCAAATTGCACTACAGGTTCTTCTCCAACATATTTTGTTACATAAGGAAAGTGTATAATGGCTCTTGAAGAAAAGGCTTTGGTTAAATGGCTAAAGGGGTAAATCTACTGGGGATCCAATCACTGGAAACCCCATAGATAATGAGATTGGGCATATTGGGTTCCCTGTAAATAGATTGGCAATGCTTCACCCTCCGTGTATGTTGGCCTTGGTCATGGATCCACAATATGACACTATGAGGACATGGGACCTTTGTTCTTGTTATCTTTAGGGTTCCCGGTGGTCAGGCCTTTTCACCTATTCATAGAATCAATGGGAATACTCTTAGCCCCTTTAAGTGGAAACACTTTGGGTTTTTTGTGTAGTGTATGAGAAAAAAGAAGTCACCTTTGTTCCTGGTTCCAATATGTCTTCTAATTTCACTTCTTACAGGACATATCGTGGATTGCGCTGCCGGAAAATAAAGGACATGTCTACGTGTTTTGCACTAGAACACATGGTCCATGTGGACACACTGACATGTGCTCAGACCTAGAGATATGAATGGGTCTATGTGTGTAAATGTCCCCTGACACCACACGTAACGGACACACTGACATGTGCGCAGACCTAGAAATATGAATGGGTCTATGTGTGTAAATGTCCCCTGACACCACACGTAGCGGACACACTGACTGTGAAGGAGGCCTAGAGATATGAATGGGTCTGCGTGTGTAAATGTCCCCTAACACCACACGTAGCGGACACACTGACATGTGCGCAGACCTAGAAATATGAATGGGTCTATGTGTGTAAATGTCCCCTGACACCACACGTAGCGGACACACTGACTGTGAAGGAGGCCTAGAGATATGAATGGGTCTGCGTGTGTAAATGTCCCCTAACACCACACGTAGCGGACACACTGACATGTGCGCAGACCTAGAGATATGAATGGGTCTATGTGTGTAAATGTCCCCTGACACCACATGTACCGGACACACTGACTGTGAAGGAGGCCTAAGAGTGGTCATTTTATACGTTGTGAATGCACGTGGTGAAGAGTAGGATATACGGCACATTCTTCCCTTTCGATGCCATCCCCCAGTGTCTGAAGCATTAAATGCCTACAAGGTATAAGCAGTTTACACATCTGGCTAATTACCTGCCACTTCATTGAAAGGTGATGATTGGTCTCCTGGGACGAGCAGAATTTGCAATCTACCTCTTCGTGTCAACGCTATTAGTTGGAGGAGAGAAAGCTTGGGAGCTGTAAGTGGTTTATGTTGGATAGTTTACATTTTTGGCATTTGAGGCGATATTTCTCCAGAAAGATGATTTTACTATCCTTTTGTGATGCTTATAGAAAACCATTGCACTGTATAAAAAACGTGCAAGTGACAGGTCACAATAAATAGGTCTTTTTGGCAAGATCATGTCTGCTGTCTGTTTTGCAGCACAGTTCCAGGTTTTATTAGCTACAATTTGGGGAAAAAAATCCAGTTTTCAAATATATATTCTTACCTGTATGCCTCAAATCTGCAGAAAAATAGAGCTTGAATCTTTTATGCTAATGATTTCTTCCAGGCTTCGGGGCATGTGCTACCTGGAAGAAATATCTGCCTCCTGACTTCATTATAATACCATCCCCCTGCTGTGACGTGCAGTTGCAGCACCATAATCTCTCACCTGCACCCTGTACTCACTGTTCTGGGTACCTCATCCACCCTTCTATGGGCAGTATCTTCATCCTGCTTCTGTGCAGGTGTCGGCGAGTCACTGCTACAGTGCAGGTGTCGGCGAGTCACTGCAACTGTGCAGGTGTCTGCGAGTCACTGCTAGTGTGCAGGTGTCGCCGAGTCACTGCTACTGTGCAGGTGTCTGCGAGTTACTGCTAGTGTGCAGGTGTCGCCGAGTCACTGCTACTGTGCAGGTGTCTGCGAGTCACTGCCACTGTGCAGGTGTCGGCGAGTCACTGCTAGTGTGCAGGTGTCGGCGAGTCACTGCTACTGTGCAGGTGTCAGCGATTCACTGCTACTGTGCAGATGTCGGCGAGTCACTGCTACTGTGCAGATGTCGGCGATTCACTGCTACTGTACAGGTGTCGGCGAGTCACTGCTACTGTGCAGGTGTCGGCGAGTAACTGCTAGTGTGCAGGTGTCTTCGACTGACTGCTTCTGTGCAGGTGTCGTTGAGTCACTGCTACTGTGCAGGTGTCGCTGAGTCACTGCTACTGTGCAGGTGTCGGTGAGTCACTGCTACTGTGCAGGTGTCCGTGAGTCACTGCTACTGTGCAGGTGTTGGCAAGTCACTGCAACTGTGCAGGTGTCTACGAGTCACTGCTACTGTGCAGGTGTCGGTGAGTCACTGCTACTGTGCAGGTGTCGGCGAGTCACTGCTACTGTGCAGGTGTCAGTGAGTCACTGCTACTCTGCAGGTGTCAGCAAGTCACTGCTAGTGTGCAGGTGTCGCCAAGTCACTTCTATTGTGCAGGTGTCGGCGAGTCACTGCTAGTGTGCAGGTGTCGCCAAGTCACTGCTACTGTGCAGGGGTCCGCGAGTCACTGCTACTGTGTAGGTGTCCCTGAGTCACTGCTAGTGTGCAGGTGTCGCCAAGTCACTGCTACTGTGCAGGTGTCAGCGAGTAACTGCTACTGTGCAGGTGTTGGTGAGTCACTGCTACTGTGCAGGTGTCGGCAAGTCACTGCTACTGTGCAGGTGTCGGCGAGTCACTGCTACTGTGCCGGTGTCGGCGAGTCACTGATACTGTGCAGGTGTCGGCGAGTCACTGCTACTGTGCAGGTGTCGGGGAGTCACTGCTACTGTGCAGGTGTCGGGGAGTTACTGCTACTGTGCAGGTGTCGGGGAGTCACTGCTACTGTGCAGGTGTCGGCGAGTCACTGCTATTGTGCAGGTGTCCGGGAGTCATTGCTACTGTGCAGTTACTCACTGGCACCTGTGCATAAGGAGTATGAAGACACTGCCCATAGAAGGGTGGATATTGTACCCAGAACAGCAGGTGGTCAGCCTCCAGCTATGGGATGAAAAAAATTTCTGAGCAATGATATCAAGCCAATACCATTACATACAGTGATTCTTCTTAAAGGGAATCAGCCACTAGGTTTTTGGCACCTAATTTGAGAGCAGAATGATGTAGGTGTATAGATGCTGACTCCAGCAATGTATCATTTCTGGGCTTCTTGCTGTCGTTTTGCTAAAATCATAGTTTTATCAGCAGGAGATTATCACTAGAGGATTAGTAAACCTGCTGCCGAGTAGTCCTCCATATTCATGAGCTCTGTGTAAGCTTTCTGCCTATACACAGTGAACACAGAAAACTGCCAATCAGTGATGTGGGCGGGGTTATACAGAGCTCAGTATTCAGAGAACTGGTAAATTTGCAGAAGAGTTTTATCAAAACTACAGCGAGCTGCCTAGTAAGTGACACATCGCAGGAATCAGGGTCTCAGCCCCTACATCATGGTTCTCTTAGGTGGGCTAACAAACCCTGGTGACAGATTCTCTTTAAAAGAATCACCCTATTGGCTGAGGCTCTTTCCGCAGCTGATTTCTAAATATTATTCATCTTGTATACCACTTTTGCTATAAAGTTATCAGTGTGGAATTACAGTGCATGTTACTCTCCTCTCTAAGACATATGGAATTATCCCCCCTCGTATCCTGATGTCTCATTAATTCCTATTTAATTCATGTTGTGACAATAGATTTCACATCCGCGGTCTGCATTGCTGTCAGCCGTACGGGAGCTACTCCTAGTTATGTAAGAATGTCGCCGAAGAATTGTCATGACAAGAAATGATTGAGGAAATCAGTATAGAATTAGGAAGCGGTACAAGTAATCCCAACGATATAGCAACTTTTCTCATATTTCCTTCCCCAAACTGACTTATCTACAAGTAACAGCGGCTACACATTCTGCCCGGTAGGTCTCTGTCTCTGGCCATGCATGGTCCATAGGATTTTTTACCTTTTTACATTGAACGCTTAGTTTAGGGAATTGTATTTGAAGCAAATCTCAAAATATTCATAGTTCAAGAATCACTACCTATAAAGAAACACAATATCCCAGAAATTCCTCCCAAAATCTTTTATTCTCTGTTCCTACTTCCTTAATACAATTAACACTGAGAAACATATATAAAATAAATCTTCACTTCATGGTTCTACAGTCACCTGTGTGACTTTAATCAGCTGACTGCAGCAGGAGCCTCTCCCCTCAATATGCTTTTCTATAACCAATTGATAGATGAAGTGTTAAATTTTAAGCAAAGGAAAGAAGATGTGGCTTAAAGGGGTTGTCAAGACTTGAGGTTCACGTTTGCAGTCGCTCTATGTGACTGCAGATTTGTGAATCCTCATAGCATGTGCGCTGTCAGGATTCGGCAGTGCTGGGAATGAGAGGGGGCGTGACCGCAAGTATGTCACATGCAGACTAGACGTGTGCTACCTCGCTTAGCACAAGTAAATTGAGTAAGGTAGGACGCGTCTAGTTGGAATGTGGCTGGAAGAAGAGAATCCTGACTGCTCGCACTGTGCACGCTGTGAGGATTCACAAGTCTTCAGTCACATGGAGTGACTGCAGATTTGAGCCGTAAGTCTGGACAACCCCTTAAATTGAGTTTAAACCCTTCTTTATGGACTATATAGCACTTATGTTTAAGCCTCAATGGAATAGCTGTCTGCCAAATTATCATCCAGCTTAAAGCTTTTCCTCAATGTCAGGCAAGTCTGCATGTGTCCTGAAGTTGGAGATGTGGTGTAAGCTCTGGGCAGACACCTTTGGTGGCAACCTACCCCCTGGGAACAAAAGGATTGAGCATATTGAGATCTAACAGCCCAATCTCTCCCCCATTTATTCTTCTGTTGTTGGGTGGTTGGGATTCCGATATATACTTTAGATGGTTGACTCTTCTCACCAAAATTGTTGAGTTTGGTTGACATTAAACTATCGTGTATGCCCATCTTTGGTTTTGAAACTACCCCAGGGCATGTGATCATCCAGATTTACTCTCATTGGCATACAGTCCTACCAGTGAAGGCTATCATGCCACCCATTAAAAGAGAAAACTCATAAAATGACCAACTCCTCTTACCTTTAACCGTCCAATGGCTGTTCCAGCCCGGTCAAGTACCGAGGCAGAGAGGTTTTGGCTCCTCGTGAAAGAATTCATATTATATTACACATCAACTTGTCTGAAAATGTTACAAGCACAAAGCTTTTAGCTTCTCCGATCCATTAATAAAAACACATGTAACCAAATTATCACATGAAAGGTAATCACAGATCTCAAGCAGCTACAAATGACTCGGTGCAATTCTGTCTATTTTCCCGGTTATCTTAACAGTGAGTGTAAAGCTTTTAGGCATCCAGAAAAAAAATAATTTATCACCATTTCCATAAGTGACATAATAGATCAGCCACAACAAGATATAATCTATTACCTCTAGACTATTGAGTCGTGTCTGTATGTGTTCCATAATGATACATTGTATTTACGTGACAGTATGGTTTCCACACTGTAACAACCAGTCCTTGCCAGAAAATGTGTAAAACTCCAAACCTTATATTATCCCTTTACCATATACACCAATTGTTTAGTTAAAAAAAATTGTTAAGTGCAACGTTTTACCCATTGTGAGACTAAGTGCTATTTCATAAGTCTGGGATCTTTGGTCCGACCCGGAATTGCACTGCACAGACTGGCCGCGTCTCTTGACCCCGAGCATTGCAGCTTCATATATTTCTATGAGGCTGACACGCTCGGGGTCTGGAGACGTGCGGCCAGTCCATGCAGTGTTATCTGAGATCAGACTGATGACTTCAGACATCTGAAACGGCCCAGATTTGGAGGTCTTCCAACCTGCCAAAAAGGTTTCACTGGAGAATGACTACTTTATTTTTCCTCTTGTTTCGAAGATAAGTGACAATGACCAATTTGACAAAAAAAAATGTAGTTTCTTGTTACTCTGTTGGGAGGCACGTATCCTACTATTGTCTATATGTGACCATGCAGCGATTGTGATGGAGCTCGCAGCCTGTCAAGGATTTTTCTAACATCTTCGGCTATTTACTATATTTGTATTATGCGGAACAAAAGTTTGAAAAGTTGGTTTTCAAAAATTCTAAAAACGTAAAGGGAACCTATCAGCAGGATTGTGCACAGTAACCTATAGACAGTGTCAGGTTGGTGCCGTTATGATTACAATGATACCTGGTGATGAAATCCGTCTTGTGGTTGTTGCTTAATCTTTATTTTCTGTTTTGAGTTAATGATATGCTTGTGCCCTAGGGCGGGCCTGGAAGGGGGGTCTTTATGTGGTGCTCTGATTAGGCTACTTTCACATTAGCGTCGTACGGCGCACAACAAATTGCATCGTTGCGACGTACCGACGCTAGCAGTGAATGCGCCGCACAATGGGGGCAGCGGATGCTGTTTTTCTACGCATCCGCTGCCCCATTGTGAGGTGTTGGGAGGCGGGGGCGGAGTTCCAGCCACGCATGCGCGGTCGGAAATGCTGGACACGATGCACCAAAAAACATTACATGCAACACGACGCAACCGTCGCACGACGGGTGCGACGTGTGGCAATGCGTCGCACTGCGTCGCTAATGCAAGTCTATGGAGAAAAAACGCATCCTGCAAGCAGTTTTGCAGGATGCGTTTTTTCTACAAAACGACACATAGCGACGTGCAGTGCACGACGCTATTGTGAAAGTAGCCTAAGGTAATCAAACTGATGGCTTCTGACAGGTCATGATCCCTTGTGCAGTAGGATCTATTGGATTCCCTGGAGCACGAGCAAATCATTAACTCAAAACTGAAAATATAGATTAAACAACAACCACAAGATGGATTTCATCACCAGGTATCATTGTAATCAGTATAATGGCGCCGACCTGACACTGTCTGTAGGTTACTGTGCACAATCCTTTAATAGAAAAAGAAGCAATGGTAAAAAAGAAAAAAAAGAAGCTATGCTCATCTGTTATATCCCTTGCCACTGTCAAGATCCTCATAGCTTTTACTTTACTTGCCGGCAGTGATGCCGTCCAACTTTCGCAATAGCCTTATCACTCTATGGCTCGAGCAGCAGTTAGGTAGATTGGACTTCATCACTGCATCCCAATTAAAAATGTTCTACTTCTCTAGCTGTGGGAAATGTAACATGTCAGTATAGATGATTTGTAACTTTATACTATTCTCAAACTCAGTAGGATCCAGAAACCCCAATGGTGTATGACTATATGGTAAACTATGTGATTTGTTCGACATTTACAATGCAAGGACTACTGTTACTAGAAAGAAGTACTATAAAGGAGTTGTAAAAGAAGCACTCTCATCAAAATGTTTCTCTTAATATATTGCAGTCATCATATTATATAGAACTGTGTACTTACAATTGCTAATTTTGCCTTTCTACCCAATTAATTCTTCTCTTTTCTCTGTTCCATGTAGAAACAAGAACTGTATTTTCCCTGTATGAGTCATCAGTCACTGCAAAAGTCCCTGGCAGGGGGGAGGAGGAGATGAAGAGGGGAATGACTCATGCATGGAAATGAGACTTCCTGTTTCTACATAGAGGAGAGAAAAGAGAATAATAAGCTGGGTAGAAAGGCAAAATGAGCAATTGTAAGTGTATGATGCTATATAATAAAATGATTCCGATGTACTTTGATGAGAGTGCTTCTTTAACTAATAAAACTCCTATACATATGTTATGTCATATTTAAAGCACTCGATGGGAGCCCCCAATTTAGGACACCCATTCCTAAATAGATACTCTACAAAGACTTTCTTGCATACAGTACAGACCAAAAGTTTGGACACACTTTCTCATTTAAAGATTTTTCTGTATTTTCATGACTATGAAAATTGTAAATTCACACTGAAGGCATCAAACTATGAATTAACACATGTGGAATTATATACTTAACAAAAAAGTGTGAAACAACTGAAAATATGTCTTATATTCTAGGTTATTTAGAGTAGCCACCTTTTGCTTTGATGACTGCTTTGCACACTCTTGGCATACTCTTGATGAGCTTCAAGAGGTAGTCACCGGGAATTGTTTTCACTTCACAGGTGTGCCCTGTCAGGTTTAATAAGGGGGATATCTTGCCTTATAAAAGGAGTTGGGACCATCAGTTGTGTTGTGCAGAAGTCTGGTGGATACACAGCTGATAGTTCTACTGAATAGACTGTTAGAATTTGTATTATGGCAAGAAAAAGGCAGCTAAGTAAAGAAAAACAAGTGGCCATCATTACTTTAAGAAATGAAGGTCAGTCAGTCTGAACAATTGGGAAAACTTTGAAAGTGTCCCCAAGTGCAGTTGCAAAAACCATCAAGCGCTACAAAGAAACTGGCTTATATGAGGACCGCTCCAGGAAAGGAAGACCAAGAGTCACCTCTGCTTCTGAGGATAAGTTTATCTAGTCACTAGCCTCCTCAGAAATTGCAGGTTAACAGCAGCTCAGATTAGAGACCAGGTCAATGCCACACATAGTTCTAGCAGCAGACACATCTCTACAACAACTGTTAAGAGGAGACTTTGTGCAGCAGGCCTTCATGGTAAACTAGCTGCTAGGAAACCACTGCTAAGGGCAGGCAACAAGCAGAAGAGACTTGTTTGGGCTAAAGAACACAAGGAATGAACATTAGACCAGTGGAAATTTGTGCTTTGGTCTGATGAGTCCAAATTTGAGATCTTTGGTTCCAACCAACGTGTCTTTGTGCGAAGCAGAAAAGGTGAACGGATGGACTACATGCCTGGTTCCCACCGTGAAGCATGGAGGAGGAGGTGTGATGGTGTGGGGGTGCTTTGCTGGTGACACTGTTGGGGATTTATTCAAAATTGAAGGCATACTGAACCAGCATGGCTACCACAGCATCTTGCAGCGGCATGCTATTCCATTCATTTTGCATTTAGTTGGACCATCATTTATTTTTCAACAGGACAATGACCCCAAACACACCTCCAGGCTGTGTAAGGGCTATTTGACCAAGAAGGAGAGTGATGGGGTGCTACGCCACATGACCTGGCCTCCACAGTCACCAGACCTGAACACAATCGAGATGGTTTGGGGTGAGCTGGACCGCAGAGTGAAGGCAAAAGGACCAACAAGTGCTAAGCATCTCTGAGAACTCGTTCAAGATTGTTGAAAGGCCAAAAGGTGGCTACTTTGAAGAACCTAGAATATAAGACAAAATTTCAGTTGTTTAACACTTTTTTGTTAAGTATATAATTCCACATGTGTTAATTCACAGTTTTGATGCCTTCAGTGTGAATTTACAACATTCATAGTCATGAAAATACAGAAAAATCTTTAAATGAGAAGGTGTGTCCAAACTTTTGGTCTGTACTGTATACAGTACATTCTATCTTCATATATCACATGTTAATAACACTTTATTACTATGAATATAGATACTTGGTCTTCCACGTCTGTATTCCAGTAATGTCATCGACGTTGGATGCCACAGCGTTTTTTCTATCCGCCAGGTTTAAGTACAAACATGGTATAATACGAGCATTGCCTTGGCTCACATTCATTACCAGCATATTATTTAAGGTAAATTTTGCTCTCGGTCCCAGGTGGGATGTGCTCTGTGATTCTGTTGCAGCTGCTTCCCGATGCAAAGTAATATTGTAATTGCATTTGTCAGCACAATAAACTTTATAGATTTACTACAAGTGAATGAGGAGGAGAAGAATGTGCCGAGGCAGCAAAATTAAAATTTAATTCCAAAGTACTAGAATTTACTGTATCGAGCCCAATGTACAGTAAGTTATGCATCTGATAATATAGGAAACCAGGGTAAAAAGGGAAAACACAAGCACAGATCGATTTAAGGCTCATTGGAACAAATGACCAAACATTTTCTTGACCTAAACCCCTTGATAACTCACAATACAGTTCCTCGGGGGCGGAGTCCTGCACAGTTTCCTACCATCCAGTAGCAAAAAGGATAACACTAACTTACCAGGGCTCAACTCCCGCTATTTACGGAACCTATAGTAACCAGATGGTCTGTCCCTATAATATTGGGACCACTTATGGTATTTTTTCTGAGAGTATCCCCCCAATTCTGCTTTACAAGAGAAGGGAAACATTTACTTGTCTACAGAGAACTGAGGCAGAAATATTACAGTTTCATAGAGATCTATTGGATGGCCATGCTCTGTTTCCTATAGCACTAATAAGGCTCTGTGAACATGGAATTTTTTAAAGGGTTTTTGGAGCAGAAAACTGTTCAAATCCTCCTCCAAATCTCAAAACGTTACGTTTCCTCTGAGTTTACGCTAAAAAAAAAACTGGACAAAAAACTCTGTGTACACAAAGTTTTTTCTTTTATGGCACTAGAAGTGGCAAGGGACCATTAAAAATCACATTTATTGACACCGGTGTTTTCTGAAACAGTCTAACATAAAGTGACCTGAAGTGAGTAGCATCAAATTGATCAAAATATCCAAGATTCTTGATAACATTTTTCACAAAAGTCACACAATTAATTTTTTGTCTGCTGAATGTAGATTTGCAAAAAAATTGTGACATTTGATAAATGTATTGGAAATATGAAGCCCATTCTTCCTTCCAAGTGACAACATCCATAACATTCAAACTTTTATTATGCCAGGGTTGAGGAGCATGACTTTACAAATCCAGTATTGGAAAACCCCTGATCTTGGTCTTCCATTTGTTTATTTATTTTTTTAAATAGTTCTTTACTCACCCTTTCCAAGTCCAGTTCATAGTTGCATGCACAGATTCTGTATGGCCATGCATGGAGAACCTCTAGTCTGGGATGTGGACTAGCCAAGAGGCAACGTTTTGGAAAACCTCTGTGTTTAAATGGAAAAAACAAAACTTTTTTTTTCACTCTCCCCAGGTCCAGCACCCTCCAACATTTCTCCATCTTCTACATTGTGTTAGTCGAATATCGTCCGAGTGCAGTCTCATGTTTTCCACTGACTCATTGACTTGTATGGCCGAGTGCGATCTGAATATCGGATCAAATTCAGCATGCAAAGATTTTTTTATTTCTACCACTTGCTCTGTCCGCGGAAAAAAAACAGATATGTATACTGCCCCATAGCAAAACATTAATACTATTGAGATCCGATGTTTTGTTGGATCTTCATCTGCACCAACCCTTACAATGTTTTGTTTGCTTCTCATTGCATATTTTTGGTTGAGATGCGGCAACCAAAAAACAATTCTGGAGTTTCATTTTTGTTTTAAATTCTTTAATTTCCCGGATCCGTGCTTTCCTTGACCATGAAACCACAAAAATGCTTGCACATACCCTTATCATCTCCCGCCTCGACTACTGCAACCTACTCTCTGGCCTCCCCTCTAGCACTCTGGCACCACTCCAATCCATCCTACACTCTGCTGCCCGACTAATCCACCTGTCTCCCCATTATTCCCCAGCCTCTCCCCTATGCCAAGCCCTTCACTGGTTCCTATTGTCCAGAGGCTCCAGTTCAAAACCCTAACCATGACATACAAAGCCATCCACAACCTGTCTCCTCCATACATCTGTGACATGGTCTCCCGGTACTTACCTAAATGCAACCTCCGATCCTCACAAGATCTCCTTCTCTACTCCCCTCTTATCTCTTCTTCCCACAACCGCATCCAAGACTTCTCCCGTGCTTCCCTCATACTCTGGAACTCTTTTCCCCAACACATCAGACTTTCACCTACCACAGAAACCTTCAAAAGGAACCCGAAGACTCACCTCTTCCGACAAGCCTGCAGCCTACAGTGATCCCCAGTCTATTGAACCGCCACACAACCAGTTCTACCCTCTCCTAGTTATCCTCACCCCTGTAGACTGTGAGCCCTCGCGGCAGGGTCCTCTCTCCCTCTGTACTTGTGTGTGCCTTGTTTTACTCATGTTTATTGTACTTGTCTATATTTGCCCCGTTCACATGCAAAGTGCCATGGAATAAATGGCGCTATAAAAATGTATAATAATAATAATAATTCTTTAACGCATTTACCATATGGGTTAGGCTACTTTCACACTAGCGTCGATTGACGCACGTCGCAATGCATCGTTATGTAGAAAAAACTCATCCTGCAAAGTTGCCTGCAGGATGCGTTTTTTCTCCATACCGACGGACTAGTGTGAAAGTAGCCTTAGTTACTTTTAGATTTTTAGATTTTAATAGATCTGACTTTTATGTCCTTTTCTTATTATTTTGAAAGGTGAAATGACTCAAGATTTTACATATATATATATTACTAGACTGTGGCCCGATTCTAATGCATCGGGTATTCTAGAATATGCATGTCCCCGTAGTATATGGACAATAATGATTCCATAATTTGCGGCAGACTGTGCCCGTCGCTGATTGGTCGAGGCAACCTTTATGACATCATCATTGCCATGGCAACCATTATGACATCTACGTCGAACCTGTGCCCGTCGCTGATTGGTCGAGGCCTGGCGGCCTCGACCAATCAGAGATGCGGGATTTCCAGGACAGACAGACAGACAGACATACAGAAAGACAGACAGACAGACAGAAAGACAGACAGACAGACAGACGGAAAAACCCTTAGACAATTATATATATAGATTATTTCTTTTGAACTTGCAATGCTTTGATCACTTATTCTATATTCTGCAATACCACAATATGTCAGTACACAGTGTACCTATTTGTCTATGAAGCTAAGGCTGTGGCTGGGCTTCACATGTGTACAGAGATGGCAGCCTTCAGCAGGCTCCTGGCTGCTATGAAATGCCATGGGCAGCCAGCAATCATATGGTAGGAGGTATATGGGAGCCACACGGGCGATCACTCCATTAAAATGTCGCTGACTGTGATTGACAGCAACATTAAATGAGTAACCGATTTCAATCCTTAGACATACAGGTACATCTAAGGTTGGCTTCCCTTGTTTGCTGCAGGCTCCAGCGATGAGCTAACAACTTTTCCGGCACAGCCGCAGGTAGAATCGCAATCCACCCGTGGCTATTAACATGATGAGTGCCGCTGTCAATGTCTGCTCACACTGGAAGCTTGCCACTAATCCCACCCACCTGTGTCCCATGACTGTGGGTTGCCATTGAGTTAGCATGACAACCCGGGGTCTGCAGGAGACCCATGTGGTTGCCATTGCCGGATAGCTATGAGCGCCACCCAGTGGTCGGCATTCAATGCAAGTGATCATTCCTGCTACACAAAACAGAGCTGAAGCCTTGCTCTGCGTAGCACAAGCAATTGGATGAACGCAAGTTTCTAGTCTCCCATGGGGGCTATTGAATCAGGTGTAAAGTAAAAAAAAATGTTTTCAAAAATAAAAAAATAAAAGTTTAAATCACCCCCCCATTCAAAATAAAACAATAATAATAATAATAATAATAATAATAATAATAATATACATATTTGGTATTGCTACATTCAGAATCGCCCATTCTGTCAATGAGAAAAAAAAATCAAAATGCCAGAATTACCGGTACGTTTTTTGGGTCACTGGAACATTGCATCAAACTGCAACAACAGGCGATCAAAAGATCATATCTGCACCAAAATGGTATCATTAAAAATATAAGCTCGGTGCGCAAAAAATAAACCCTCGCCCGGCCCCAGATCATGAAAAATAGAGACTCTACAGGTCTTGAAAAATGGCAACTTTTTTTTTTTATATACTTTGTGTTTTTTTCAACACTTAAATTAAAAAGAACCTATTCATGTATTGTATCTACGAACCCGTAACGACCTGGAGAATCATAATGGCAGGTCAGTTTTAGCATTTAGTGGTAAAATAGCAAAACAATAAACAATTGTGGAATTACACTTTTTTTGCGATTTCACTGCACTTTTAATTTTTTTCCCATTTTCCAGTCCACTATATGGCAAAACTAATGGTGTCGTTCAAAAGTACAACTCGTCCCGCAATAAACAAGCCCTAGCATGGCCATATTCATGGAAAAATAAAAAAGTGTAAAAAAAAAGAAAATACTCTTACTGACAGATGCTGGCCGTATATGACAGCCGGCATCTTCCATCAGCTCTTGACTAGTGTTGAGCATTCCGATACCGCAAGTATCAGGTATCGGCCGATACTTGCCGTATCGGAATTCTGATACCGAAATCCGATACTTTTGTTGTATCGGGAATCGGTATCGGGACCATATTAATGTGTAAAATAAAGAATTAAAATAAAAAATATTGATATACTCACCTCTCCGACGCAGCCTGGACATCACCGCTGGTAACCGGCAGCCTGCTTTGTTTAAAATGAGCGCGTTCAGTACCTTCCATGACGTCACGGCTTCTGATTGGTCGCGTGCCTCTCATGTGACCGCCACGCGACCAATCACAAGCCGTGATGTCATCCCTCAGGTCCTAAATTCCTAATTCTAGGAATTTAGGACCTGAGAATTACGTCACGGCTTGTGATTGGTCACGTGGCGGTCACATGGGCGGCCGCGACCAATCACAAGCCGTGATGTCATCCAAGGCCCTGAGCGCGCTCATTCTTAAGAAGGAAGGCTGCCGGAAAGAAGCAGGGCACGTCCGAGGGTGAGTATATACCTAATAGGAATATACTCACCCTCGGCTTCTTTCCGGCAGCCTTCCTTCCTAAGAATGAGCGCGTTCAGGGCCTTAGATGACGTCACGGCTTGTGATTGGTTGCGGCCGCCCATGTGACCGCCACGCGACCAATCATCACCTGTGACGTAATTCTCAGGTCCTAAATTCCTAGAATTAGGAATTTAGGACCTGAGGGATGATGTCACGGCTTGTGATTGGTCGCGTGGCGGTCACATGAGAGGCACGCGACCAATCAGAAGCCGTGACGTCATGGAAGGTACTGAACGCGCTTATTTTAAACAAAGCAGGCTGCCGGTTACCAGCGGTGATGTCCAGGCTGCGTCGGAGAGGTGAGTATATCAATATTTTTTATTTTAATTCTTTATTTTACACATTAATATGGTTCCCAGGGCCTGAAGGAGAGTTTCCTCTCCTTCAGACCCTGGGAACCATCAGGGATACCTTCTGATACTTGAGTCCCATTGACTTGTATTGGTATCGGGTATCGGTATCGGATTAGATCCGATACTTTGCCGGTATCGGCCGATACTTTCCGATACCGATACTTTCAAGTATCGGACGGTATCACTCAACACTACTCTTGACACCTCCACACTAGTGGATCCCAGCACGGATGTACAGTTACATCTATTCATCCATTTTTTTGGCAAAGGGTTAAACAAATTATTTCTTTTATTTGCATCCACTCCTTTAAAAGATTTTCTAGAGTATAAGAGCTATCGCTTTGTCTTCGGCTCATCTCAGATGCACCTAAGCTATTTAAGTATTTATAAAAATCTCCGCAAAATCCAATATGTGTCATAGTTGATTGTTTCCAAAGGTTTAGTGTCGAAGACATCACAGAAAAGTCAAAGACTGATTTCATTTTAGCAAAAACGATTTAATTTCGTAGCACCATTTCATTTTCTGTATGGAAGCATCCTGTGCTTTATTTGCCAATTTCCTGATCCTTATGGAATTTTCCGGAAATATATGTATTAGGATTTGCAATTGTAATGGCAAGAAAAAAGAGAAAATGACGCTGAAGATCGCA
This sequence comes from Ranitomeya variabilis, assembly GCF_051348905.1. Taxonomy (NCBI): domain Eukaryota; kingdom Metazoa; phylum Chordata; class Amphibia; order Anura; family Dendrobatidae; genus Ranitomeya; species Ranitomeya variabilis. The sequence continues at coordinate 737,546,116 of NC_135234.1, forward strand.
TTTCCTAGTGGGAAATCTTGTTTGCTCTTGCAGCTAAGTAATGCTCAATATTACATTATAGGAAATGGAAACCACGATTATATTGAGAGAAGCAAGCAATAATGGGCAGGCGGTCCAGTGTTATAGCTCTGCAGAAAACTTCACAACCGTTAGGTTTCTCGCATGAGTGTTCTAAGTGTTTTTCACGGATCGCACCCACACTTATAATAGAGAATAGGGTCAGTGAAATGTCCGTTTTTTTTCACGGAATGAATGTTTCACACAGAATCTCGGAAACATGTTTAATTTTTTATCCAAGTATCGGCACAAAATCGTCAGTGCAAATCTATGAGTCCATCAGACAGCACTCGGATGCCATATGTATGCTCTCCACTTTTCATGGGCTGCTTGATAGGAGACGGTAGAGAAACTTTTGGTTCTCATCCGAGAAAAACTGATGAAACTTTGACCAAACTCTGATAAAAAAGTCACTGCTGAAAATTTGAGCAAATTTTTTCCTTTCGAGTAAATCACTGACATGTCAATGAGACCTTAGGGCAACTACCTTCTGTAGGTGGCACTAGTGAGCCATTATATATTCCTTCTTCGAGAGCATGCTTTTTTCCATAGCGCATTGCCAACTAACAGTGTTATGTTACATGAGCGCCACAGTCCATCAGTAGCCACTGTTTGGCTGCAGCGCTCACATGGCATAAGCAGGGGCGGACGTATTATTGGTGCATCCTCCCAGGGGTCAGAGAGGTAAGGAGGTCACTACCATCTCCAAAGCAGGTGGAGTTGTGCAATATCATAAACTATTGGACTGCAAAGGGCCCATATATTGTTCTTGCTCAGGGGCCCTTTTCTGTATGTGTCGGCCACTGCATAAACGTGTAATGCATGTGCAAGCAGACACAGATCACATTATCACCAGTCCAGAAGATGTTTTTATTTAACAAGGGTCACTTTTGCATTTATGAAGGGCGTTGTCCAAGTAGAGGACATCTGTGGCACCCCAGGAGTTCAGGTACCACAGTGGTGCTGCTTTCCTCTCGGGGATGGTAGTGCCATGCCTGGAGACAAGTGGGATCCCTTTGGCAGGTAAGCTGTACACAAAGTGCATCCTAACTCCAGGCCAGAAGGGGGAGCTCAAAACCCTGTTTTAGGGGAACTTCCCTGATTTCTATCCTGGTCTGGAGGAGGAGTCAGTCAGTCGGTGTGAGACAAAAGACAGGTAAGGAGCTCGGAGGAGTGATTAGGAGCTTAAGGATGCTGCGTTTGGGCCTCCTGTGAGCCAGAGTGCAGAAACCAGGCACCGGGAGCCCAAGGTTGTGGATAACTGCAAGGTCCACAGCCAAACCGGAGGGCAAAGGACTGTATGTTAATTGCCCATACCATACCTGAGGTACATCAGAAGTTAGAACCTGGAGTCACCATGTCAGAGACCCCAAGAAAACAGCTAAAGTTGCCTACCCTGAAGGTACTGTCCCAGGACAGGAGAGAGAAAGGGGTAACTTGCCAGCAAGGTACAGGTAGCAAGGGACCAGAAAACCAGCACATAGTGGAAGGCTCACAACCGGACCTGCCATGGGCATTTCTACTTGTTTTCAGACTGCCTGGACTCCTTCTGCACCTGTTGCCAGTACCCTGGTCTGAAGCCTGCTACCATCAGTAAACCAGGTAAAGACTGCAACTCTGTGTCCTCCGTTATTTACCGGTAACCCATCATCCTGGCCATTCACCTTGGGAGCCCCAAGGATCCCACTTCGCCTATGGGAACCATCACCATCTTGCTGCAACAACATCACCCCAGAGGACCCCTTTAAGCAGTGTCGGTCCCTCTGACCGAGAGCCACAGGTGGTGTCACAAATAAACTTTACTCTAAAATACTCTTTATAAGACCTTTCCTCCTAACTTGAGTGCCCAGGGCATGGACCAGGTAGCTGCCACCATTTCCACCCCCTTAATTGCGACCAGACCCAGTGCCGAGTACCCCAGGCCCTGGTAGGGTGACTCACATCAATCCCTTTATATTTTACAATGGTAATTTACAAAATTAGAAAAAATTAAAGCTGATCTGTCATGATTCCCAATGGCAGGGACATGGGCAAAAACGGACTAGCTCTAGGAAGATGGTATCTCAGGTAACCGCGATGCTGAACCTAACACGCAAATAAAAGTAGCCAGGGGGTGTGCCTACGTTGTATCCCTAGACACCTCGCGCCAGCCGGAGAACTAACTACCCCTAGAAGAGGAATACACAGACCTGGCTTGCCTCCAGGGAAACCCCAAAAGTTATAGTAGCCCCCCACATGTAATAACGGTTAGGTAAGAGGAAAACACAAACGCAGTATGAATATAGATTCAGCAAAGTGAGGCCCTCTGACTAGATAGATGAAAATACAAAAGAGGACTTCGCGGTTACCTCAAAACCCTAAGCAGCCATCCTGAAACTACCTTAACTCCGTTATCAACTCATGACACCGGAGTAGTAATTTCAGATCACTAGAGCTTCCAGCAGCACGAGAAATATAAATGCATGCTGGACAAAACAAACACAAAAAAGCCAAAGATTTCAACTTAGCTGAATTGCAGACTTGGAGCAGGTAGCAAGCAACAGAGATGCTCTGGTAACATTGATTGCCGGCACTAGAGTGACTGAGAAGCCAGACTAAATAGGAAACTCCCAATTCCCTGATGAAAACAGGTGCACTGGAAACACAAGACCAAAGTCAACCAGTACCAACAGTAGCCACCAGAGGGAGCCAAAAACAGAATTCACAACAGTACCCCCCCCTTAAGGAGGGGGCACCGAACCCTCATGAGAACCACCAGGGCGATCTGGATGCGCCCTATGAAAGGCGCGAACCAAATCAGAGGCATGAACATCAGAGGCAGTCACCCAAGAATTATCCTCCTGACCGTATCCCTTCCATTTAACCAGATATTGAAGTCTTCGTCTGGAAATACGAGAGTCCAAAATCTTCTCCACAACATACTCCAATTCACCCTCCACCAGCACAGGAGCAGGAGGCTCAACAGAAGGAACAACCGGTACCTCGTACCTCCGCAACAACGACCTATGGAAGACATTATGAATGGTGAAAGATGCTGGAAGGTCCAAATGAAAAGATACAGGATTAAGAATCTCCAAAATCTTATAAGGACCTATGAACCGAGGTTTGAACTTAGGAGAAGAGACCTTCATAGGGACAAAACGAGAAGACAACCACACCAAGTCTCCAACACGGAGATGATGACCCACACGACGATGACGATTAGCAAACTGCTGAGTCTTCTCCTGAGACAACTTCAAATTGTCCACCACATGACTCCAAATCCGGTGCAGTCTATCCACCACAGAATCCACTCCAGGACAATCCGAAGACTCCACCTGACCAGACGAAAAACGAGGGGGAAACCCTGAATTGCAAAAGAAAGGAGAAACCAGAGTAGCAGAACTGGCCCGATTATTGAGGGCAAACTCTGCCAACGGCAAAAAGGCGACCCAATCATCCTGATCAGCAGACACAAAACACCTCAAATACGTCTCCAAGGTCTGATTAGTTCGCTCCGTCTGGCCATTAGTCTGAGGATGGAACGCAGACGAAAAAGATAAATCAATGCCCATCCTGGCACAGAACGCTCGCCAGAACCTAGACACAAATTGAGATCCTCTGTCAGACACGATGTTTTCCGGGATACCATGTAAGCGAACCACATTCTGAAAAAATAAAGGAACCAACTCCGATGAAGAAGGCAATTTGGGCAAGGGTACCAAATGAACCATCTTAGAAAAACGGTCACACACCACCCAAATGACGGACATTTTCTGAGAAACCGGGAGATCCGAGATAAAGTCCATAGAGATTGTGCGTCCACGGCCTCTTCGGAATAGGCAAGGACAACAACAATCCACTAGCCCGAGAACAGCAAGGCTTGGCCCGAGCACAAACATCACAAGACTGTACAAAGGTACGCACATCCCGAGACAAGGAAGGCCACCAGAAGGACCTGGCCACCAAATCTCTGGTACCAAAAATTCCAGGGTGGCCCGCCAACACAGAAGAATGAACCTCTGAGATGACTCTACTGGTCCACTCATCAGGAACAAACAATCTCCCAGATGGACAACGATCAGGCCTATCAGTCTGAAACTCCTGCAAAGCACGTCGCAAGTCTGGGGAGACAGCAGACAAAATCACTCCATCCTTAAGGATACCCGTAGGCTCAGAATCACCAGAGGAGTCAGGCTCCAAACTCCTAGAAAGAGCATCTGCCTTCACATTTTTCGAGCCCGGCAAGTATGAAACCACAAAATTAAACCGAGAGAAAAACAATGACCAGCGCGCCTGTCTAGGATTCAGACGCCTGGCGGACTCAAGGTAAATCAGATTCTTGTGATCAGTCAAGACCACCACCTGATGTCTAGCACCCTCAAGCCAATGACGCCACTCCTCAAATGCCCACTTCATAGCCAAGAGCTCCCGATTACCGACATCATCATTTTGCTCAGCGGGCGAAAACTTTCGAGAGAAGAATGCACATGGTCTCATCACTGAGCAATCGGGACTTTTCTGCGACAAAACCGCCCCCGCTCCAATCTCGGAAGCATCAACCTCAACCTGAAAAGGGAGCGAAACATCAGGCTGGCGCAACACAGGGGCAGAAGAAAAGCGGCGCTTAAGCTCCCGAAAGGCCTCCACAGCCGCAGAGGACCAATTGGCAACATCAGCACCCTTCTTAGTCAAATCAGTCAGAGGTTTAGCAACACTTGAAAACCCAGTTATAAATCGACGATAGAAATTAGCAAAGCCCAAGAACTTCTGAAGACTCTTCAGGGAAGTAGGCTGCGTCCAATCACAAATAGCCCGAACCTTGACAGGATCCATCTCAACAGAAGAAGGGGAAAAAATATACCCCAAAAAGGAGATCTTCTGAACCCCAAAGATACACTTTGAACCCTTTACAAACAGAGAATTGGACCGCAAAACCTGAAAAACCTTCCTAACCTGTTGAACATGCGACTCCCAGTCATCCGAAAAAATCAAAATATCATCCAAATACACAATCATAAACTTATCCAGGTATTTACGGAAAATATCGTGCATAAAGGACTGAAAGACTGAAGGAGCATTAGAAAGACCAAAAGGCATTACCAAATACTCAAAATGGCCCTCGGGCGTATTAAATGCAGTTTTCCACTCATCTCCCTGCTTGATCCGCACCAAATTATACGCACCCCGAAGATCAACCTTAGAGAACCACTTTGCCCCTTTAATACGAGCAAATAAATCAGTCAATAGTGGCAAAGGATACTGGTATTTGACTGTAATCTTATTCAACAGGCGATAATCAATACAGGGCCTCAGGGAGCCATCTTTTTTACCCACAAAAAAAAAACCTGCTCCTAAAGGGGATGAGGATGGACGGATATGTCCCTTTTCCAAGGACTCCTTAATATACTCTCGCATAGCAGCATGCTCAGGCACAGATAGATTGAACAAACGACCCTTGGGAAACTTGCTGCCCGGAATCAAGTCTATAGCACAATCGCAATCCCGGTGAGGGGGGAGAGAACTAAGTTTAGGCTCCTCAAAAACATCACCATAATCAGACAAAAATGCCGGAATTTCAGAGGGAGTAGATGAAGCAATGGAAACCAAAGGTACTTCCCCATGAGCCCCCCGACATCCCCAACTTAACACAGACATTGTTTTCCAGTCAAGGACTGGATTATGAGTTTGCAACCATGGCAATCCAAGCACTAAGACATCATGCAAGTTATGCAACACAAGGAAGCGAATCACCTCCCGATGGTCAGGAGTCATACACATAGTCACTTGTGTCCAGAACTGTGGTTTATTCCTAGCCAAAGGTGTGGAGTCGATACCCTTCAGAGGGATAGGAACTTCCAAAGGCTCTAGGCTAAACCCACAACGTCTGGCAAAGGACCAATCCATAAGACTCAAGGAAGCGCCAGAATCCACATAGGCATCCACAGTAATAGTTGATAATGAACAGATCAAAGTTACAGACAAAATAAACTTAGACTGTAAGGTGCCAATTGCAAAAGACTTATCAACCTTTTTTGTGCGTTTAGAGCATGCTGATATAACATGAGCAGAATCACCACAGTAGAAGCACAACCCATTTTTACGCCTATAATTCTGCCATTCACTTCTGGACAGAATTCTATCACATTGCATAATCTCCGGTGCCTGCTCAGAAGACACCGCCAAATGGTGCACAGGTTTGCGCTCCAGTAAACGCCGATCAATCTGAATAGCCATAGTCATGGATTCATTCAGACCTGTGGGCATAGGAAACCCCACCATGACATCTTTAACGGCGTCAGAGAGACCTTCTCTGAAATTCGCCGCCAGGGCGCACTCATTCCACTGAGTAAGCACAGACCATTTTCGAAATTTTTGACAATATACTTCAGCTTCATCATGCCCTTGAGAGAGGGCTAGCAAGGCCTTTTCAGCCTGAATCTCCAAATTAGGTTCCTCATAGAGCAACCCCAGTGCCAGAAAAAACGCATCCACATTGAGCAGCGCAGGATCCCCTGGTGCCAATGCAAATGCCCAATTCTGGGGGTCACCCCGCAACAAGGAAATAACAATTTTAACCTGCTGAGCGGGGTCTCCAGCGGAACGAGATCTCAGAGAAAGATACAATTTACAATTGTGCTTAAAATTCAAAAAGCGAGATCTATCTCCAGAAAAGAACTCAGGTATAGGGATCTTGGGTTCAGACATAGGAGCATGTATAACATAGTCTTGGATATTTTGAACCTTAGAGGCAAGAGTATTAAGATTAGAAGCTAAACTCTGGATATCCATTTCTCAACAGCTGAGATCTGAGCCATTCAGGGGTTAAGAGGAGAGAAAAAAACAGCAGATTACAATTATGGCTAGACAGAACCTCTGAGTAAAAAAAAAAAAAAAAAGTGTCAGAAACTTCTTTTTCCTCTCCTTCTTTAGCCAATACCTTTAATACATTCCGGCTGGCAATACTGTCATGATTCCCAATGGCAGGGACTCAGGCAAAAACGGACTAGCTCTAGGAAGATGGTATCTCAGGTAACCGCGATGCTGAACCTAACACGCAAATAAAAGTAGCCAGGGGGTGTGCCTACGTTGTATCCCTAGACACCTCGCGCCAGCCGGAGAGCTAACTACCCCTAGAAGAGGAATACACAGACCTGGCTTGCCTCCAGGGAAACCCCAAAAGTTATAGTAGCCCCCCACATGTAATAACGGTTAGGTAAGAGGAAAACACAAACGCAGTATGAATATAGATTCAGCAAAGTGAGGCCCTCTGACTAGATAGATGAAAATACAAAAGAGGACTTCGCGGTTACCTCAAAACCCTAAGCAGCCATCCTGAAACTACCTTAACTCCGTTATCAACTCATGACACCGGAGTAGTAATTTCAGATCACTAGAGCTTCCAGCAGCACGAGAAATATAAATGCATGCTGGACAAAACAAACACAAAAAAGCCAAAGATTTCAACTTAGCTGAATTGCAGACTTGGAGCAGGTAGCAAGCAACAGAGATGCTCTGGTAACATTGATTGCCGGCACTAGAATGACTGAGAAGCCAGACTAAATAGGAAACTCCCAATTTCCTGATGAAAACAGGTGCACTGGAAACACAAGACCAAAGTCAACCAGTACCACCAGTAGCCACCAGAGGGAGCCAAAAACAGAATTCACAACACTGATCATCATTTGACCCAGGAAACTCATTTGCCACAAATATGTCAAGTTTTTACCTGAAGTAAGTGCCACTGTTCTCTGGAAGTGTTTTTTCTTTTTTTCCTACCCCTCTCCTTTCTAGAGAAATGGCCATAATTACCCTGTATGCAAACTTAGTCTTATTTTTAGCCAAATGGGCGTGATCCTAAACTCTTCTTTGTGGATGACCACGCCCAATTGTCTTAAAAATAACTAGATTTAAATAAATATCTCAGGAATGGCGAGACGTGGAAATAAAAGAAAATAAGTAACATCATATTAAGGAGATCATCAGCATTTACACCTGATAAAAAAATACTTGAGATGAGCAAATCGTTTCATGGAAATGGAGTTTGCACAATTTGCCAAAATCGATTTTTTTTTTGGATATTCGATTCACTCCTCTAGAATCACGCATGATCTTGGCCTTCTAGCTGAAATATTACTTAATCTTTTTAGGGCAGAAGGTATAAAAAACCCTTATACTCATCTAGCCTCTCGCCTGTCCTGGCAGCACATCTCCCTTGCTGGTTCTTCACTGACTCGCTTTCTCTCTCTGTCTCTGGTCTTCTTCTTCTGTCTATATTCTGTGGCACCTCTGATGCTGACTGATCCTCGAGTGATGTCATCATGACACCGCATGAGGCTTAGTGAGTTATGGAGGTGCCAAAAAGTGAAGAATTCTGAAGACTGGCGCTAAAAGGAGGAAGTGGGCCAGGTCCTCTCCTAGTGCAGTTCTAGTGTTCTACGTCTCTGAAGAGAAAATATACATATTTAGTTTTCCAGAGGAACAAACTTGGTTTATAAGTCTCCTCACTCTGAACTAAAACAAGGAGACAGGGGTCTTGACACCGTTTCTCCTCATGTTATATCTAGTTCTTGAGTTTCTGTCCTATATATCTACGATTTATGGGCATTTTTGTTAATCATTCTGACATGCCAGGCTTGGCTTGTCACTCTCCACAAGGAAAAATGCTATCCCTTAGACTCCATTATAGAGCATAATCCTTTTGAAAATGTTTGTCAAGAACAGTCTTAGTTCACACATCAGCTATCCAGTAAAAACACAGTGACAACAATCATGCCACAGTGGCAACGATCATGGCGGCTGCACAGTGGTTTGCACTGTTACCTTGCTACACTTTGGTCCAAATATGATCAAAGGCACCAACTGCGTGAAATTAGTTTCCCCTTAAAGTCATCTTGGATATTAGATTATATTTGACCTTAACCCACTGATATTGGTGGGATTATCTAACAGCCTAATGTCAACGGGGGTCTCCTGACTCTCCCCTGAAAAATTATCTTGAGGAAAAGAGGGTTTCGCGCTTTGGTGTACCAATGGCTGATCCTTCTGGTCTACTTAGAGATATGACACAGCCAGAGAAGTTCAGCACCAGTTTTCTCACAGATAACAGGAGTGCTTGGCCGAGCCAACCGTTTCGCTCTAGAGTTAGAGGACATTGCTGTCTGCTGAACAACTGTTTCGCCATGGAAAATGGAATACTCAGGGGAGCAGCGGGAATAAAACAATAATAAAAAAAACTAGATACTTTGAAGTTTAAGTTTGTTTGCATTGATCTCCTTCTATACCATAAAAACATCTGTGTTGTGACTTCTGTTTATAACGGAAGCCATAAATTTGAGATGTGCTTGTTACATGATGTTGAAGGACCGCGTTGGCTTAAAAAAAAAAGATGAGATTTTCCAGGCTGCTGTCATCTTGATGGGTTGGATGGTGTAACACACAGTCATTTTTCCAATCAAAAACAATAGAATCTGCAGTGCAGGCTCCTAGGAGATCCTAAATCTGCCGGACATCATTACTGCAAGAATGCTGGCTGTCTTGCATGAATCACCTTTGGCTTTTCCGGCTTTACCCAACTTTCAATTAATTTTTTTTTTTTTTTTTTTTTTGGAAGTGATTCTTTAAAAAAAAAAAAAAAAAGAAAAACCTTTAATCACTTTGCCTTGTGCGGCGGGAGCAGTAAGTAAGGAGAGAAAAAAATGAGATATCATGAAAACTTTAGTGCATTGGGATACATAACTACAAATCATTGTAAGGCGATTAATTTATGGCGGCCGTAAAATCTCTACGAATTGAAGAAGCCTGCAGTTTATAAAATTTTACAGCGGCAGTATTTTGTAGTATGCTAATCATATTGATGTAAGTTCTTCCATAACACACAACAACCTGTTTTTTTTTTCGTTTTTTTTTCTTATTTTCCTCAATCCATGGGGTTCACGCACAGATATATGTATGTTATCTGTGTCGCTTGATTAAAGTAAACATATATAAGCACGTGTAGGCTTTTTTCCGTGCATCTTGATTAATGATGGTTGTTGTAAGGTGCTTCTCTGGATTAGATTTATGGGCCGTGAATACATTATACCTCGTGCCCCACACCTGTCATAGAGCATTACTACGTAGGTTGTAAATGAGAGTGCGCGACGGCAATAATTGGTGCCATTGTTTTGCCTCTTGTTCTTAGATTAGGTAGGAAAATATCAATAGGGATGGACGGCGTTGAAGGATGATGTGAAAACATTACAGAATGTAAAGTATTTATGTAATTAATCAATATGATTCATGGGTATGACTCCTTTTATTGAATCTAGAAAATTAAAAATACATATATTTTACATGTAAGCCAACTGATTCCTTCTATATCATTTTTCAAGGTGATGTGATGGTTATTATGGGACTTTTGTTCTGATTATTGGGTCTAAATGGATTTGCCATTAAAGTTCTCCCATCAAAGTTTTTAAACTCTTAATATATTGCAGCCATCACATTATACAGCACTGTGTACTTACAATTGCTCATTTTGCTTTTTTACCATGCTAATTCTTCTCTTTTGCATTAGGTCTATGACATCACTTGATTAAAAACTAACTAACTGGATCCTCCTACTCTAGGTGTACGTACATTTGATCATTTTCCCCTTCTACCTGCAAATTGATCTCTTTTCTATTAGGTTTATGACATCACATAATTAAATACTGACTAATGAATTATTCTAAGCTGTATGTAGAAACAGGAGGTCAATCTTTTATGTATGAGTCATCAGTCACTGCAAATTCCTGGCAGGGGAAGAAGGGAGCAGCTGGGTCTGGAGATGAAGAGGGGGAATGATAAATGTAAAGACAAAAGACTTCCTGTTTCTACATACAGCTCTGGCAAAAATTGAGACCACTGCAAAATGTTCAGTTTGTCTGATTTTTCTCTGTATAGGTATATTTTTGAGTAAAATGTAAATTTTTCATTTATTCTATAAACTACTGACAACGTGACTCCAAATTTCCAAGCAATAAATTTTGTATTTTTTTTCTGAAAATGAGAAATGGTCAAAATTAAAAAAAAACAGTGCTTTCAGACCTCAAATAATGCAAATAAAACAAGTTCATAAGTATTTAGGAACAACAATACTAATGTTTTAACTCAGGAAGAGTTCAGAAATCAATATTTTGTGGAATAACCATGATTTTTAATCACAGCTTTCATGCGTCTTGGCATGCTTTCCATCAGTCTTTCACACTGCTTCTGACACAAAAATGTAAGCAGTTCTACTTTGTTTGATGGCTTGTGACTATCCATCATCCTCTTGATTACTTTCCAGAGGTATTCAATGGGGTTCAGTTCTGGAGATTGGGCTGCCCATGACAGGGATTTCTTGTGGTGGTCTCTTAATTTTTGACAGAGCTGTAGAGCGAAGAAAAGAGAACAATTATCTGGGTAGAAAGGCAAAATGAGCAATTGTAAGTACACAATGCTGTATGATACGATTAGTGCAATAGATTAAGAGGATAAAAACTTAGATTGGATGAGGGCTTCTTTAATTGACATGTTTTAATATTTGTTAAATATACGGTAATTTATTTATGTTGACTTTAAAGGTTTAAAAGGAAAATATACCTTTATGGTTAAAAAAAGAGTCCTATTTTTTTTTTACAGTGGTCAAAACTTATACTTGGCTCTAAATCCCCCTCTATAACCACTGTCTTTAGTCAGTGTACAGTAAGTGAGGAGCTATCACCATGAGACGTTCTCTCTTTTTAATTAATAATAAATTGAATCCCATGCAAAATATATATATATTTTTAAATGTAATTAAATGTAAATAAAAATAAAATAAAATACTGTTTTTAGGAATGACCCCACTTTTTCCAATAGACCCCATGGTATTCACCAGAGCTCAATTACATGGGACAGAGCTGGAGTCCTAGGCACCAACATACCTATCATTCCTTCCTAAACATTGGAACAGGAAGAACAGGGGCCCGAATCCCCATTTACCTCCTTGATGTGTTCACTATTGAATGAAGATGCATGATCGGACAAGACTGCTGTCACTCTTGTTGAGAGTCTGTCAACACAAAAGGACTGTTCAAACCAAGTACAGGCACTTGGTGCACCCTTGGTGTGGCTAAACCTTTTCACGCACTTGCTTTCCATCTATCTCTGCTTCCCTTCCTTGACAGATAGCTCTGGCTTTATAGACGCCAGAGGAGGGTAAACTAGATGGAAAACAAGTAGGTGGAAAGTTGATCTGAACTGTATGGCTACGCCAAGGGTGCACTGAGCATATGTGCTTGGTTTGAACAGTCCCTTAAATGTCTATGGGACTGATGCATAGCTTAGCACTGTACTTGGCTGTCTCAAATGGAGCAACAGAAGTCACGTCCAACTATACTGCTCCACTCAATCCCGACCTTCTCAACTCCGAAACCCTCTGGGACAGAACGGGTGGACTAGCTCCCTGGTTCCCATGATTTTAGAGGTCCCAATAATCAGACATTAATCCTCTATTCATGTATCAAAGTGTAGACATTGGACTATATCGTAACTCAAAACTTCTAGATGTCAGAAGAAGAAAAAAATGAAGAAATGAGCCCGTCTAAGAAGTTTGGTTTTCCTTCCATTGGTATAGTTCCTTCCATGCTCTTTATATAATATTGCAGTAATGTGACTCCCTCTACCTCTCGCAAGTTAAAATCCCAGATTTTTCGCCTGCCCTTTTCCAACTAGTGTCACTTCTGACTTCTAATAACTCAACCAGCCGAGAATAATTACTTTCTGAACCTCGGGGAAAAAAAAAGTCAGCACTGTCCATAGAACGATTTCTTCTAAAAATATTGCTGAAAGTGCCGGTCTCGACTCTGTAATCTCCGAATTTCCTGGATGTCAAAACCCCTGTAGCCCATTTTGAGCTAAGTGGCCTGACAAATAATGATCATGTGCCGGATGGGAAAAACGAGTAATTTGGTCAGCAGAGGCGATCTATGAAGACTGTGCTCTGCAGTAAGCACAGCTGTGTGTGGACAGGGAACAATAATGGGGACCTTGGGAGGATTTCATGCTTTCTGCTCATGTACTGCAACTTTCCCTTCTGTTTCTCTAATAAACGTTGGATCTATTTCTGCTTCTTGGATTGTACTGTAAGAAATACTTCCATAAGGCATCACTGGGGCGACTGCAAAAATACTGTTCAGTTTCGTACCAGCGGTATGAAACCAGCTGGTATTATCGTATTTTGAAATCAAACATTATAGGTTTTATTTTAACATTATTATTAAATAATTAATATTATTAATTATTAATGAAATATTATTGAATAAATTAATCATTAATGTCACAAATTAAAAATGTAGTCCTATCTGGAGACTCCATATTTTAGAGAAAACTGAGCTGACCAGGTTGATATCCTTATGGGAAAAGATTAATTAGAGAACGATTTATTCATTAAAATACCTGCTCGTTCAGGTCTGATGAGTCCAGTAGGCGGTCCTAATCAGTGATTGCAGAGGAATGTAGGACCACCCACGAGGATCCTAAACTCAGACTGAGCAGAGGTTTCATTTAATAAATTACTAGTTCCACTAAATCTTTTTGCACAAATATAATCTGCTAAGATAATTTTGCTCTAAAATATGGAGGGAGGCATTTTCAAGTGACAAGCTGACTGTAAATGGGAACGGCACTTTCTACACTTGTTTCTACGCTGCATTGCGCTTTTGAGCTAGACATTTTATCTAAATAGCTTCCCAAGGGCGGATGTCTAACCAGTTGGGCCTCTGTTATGTTCTGCCTTTTCTACATTGAGGTCGGATGACACAAGGTGAGGTTTTAATACTAGAGACAGGATAGGACCTTCCCGATTGGGTACACCTTGTCACGGTGGGATGGTTTTTATGCTTTTTTTATCAGAATAGTGTTAATTAAGTACCACATGTTACCATAATTTACATATGCTATTACTATTACTATTTGCTTATTTATGTGCTCTGGTGTATACTAGTTTGCTTTTCTTCTTTGGACTTGTTTGTGACATGGCCACAGTGTGAGCATGCTCTTACACACTGCATGTATATCAACTTATGTGCAGCTCATTTCTTTGGTTTTGCTGTAGTTTCTTGTACTTTATACAAACAGGGTCATGGCTCCCACTTTTTAGCTAGGCATTTTATCTAGATACCTTTCCGTGTGCGAGTGTTTGAACAGTTGGACCCCTGTCCTGTTCTGCTCTTATTTATATTGAGGTTGCTGACAAACGGTAAGGTTTTAATACTAGAGACAGGAAAGGACCATCCCGATAGGGTACACCTTGTTGTAGTGAGATGGCTTTTATGCAATTTTGATCAGAATAGTGTTAACTAAGTACCTTATGCTATTTACATGACTATTACTATTTACTTATGTACTTACTATGGTATATGCTCTTTTTTTCTTTTTTTTTTTTCTTGGGTTATATCTGTGAAATAGCTACAGTGTGAACGTGCTCCTGCACATTGCACATATACCATACTCCGGCTCATTTCTTTGATCTTTCCACAAACTTCACATATGTCAATAGTAGAACTGATCGTATGAATGTTTGTAATATATCTCATTAGAGGGAAATGCTTCTTTCTCCACTTATCAGTCACTTGTTTCTCTTCTCACTGCCTAATAAATTCATCATCCACACAAAACAACTGAACACCATCTTGATCAACACAAGACAAACTGCCAGCACAGTGTCCATGGAATGAGATAGAGTAGTGAGGTACATTGATACAGGCAGAAACATAGATTCCTGCTGAAGCTATATATGGATGGACAAATGTCTTTTTTCGGCCTTGCTAACTATGTATGCTACTATTTATGTTTAAGCTTGTCTATTAAATACTTTGCCCTTCCATAGGTGGAATCACAGCTACACTGCTCATTACTGCTGTATATTGTTCTTAATGCTGCTGCTGCTTTTGTCTGCATGCCACCAAGGAGCAGGAATCTCTTGTGTATGCTGTGTGTGGAAAACTTCATAACAGCTAGTCTACACCCATCAGCTCAGAGACAAGTCACATTGGAGTCTCATAGCAAAATCTGCGTATGGCACTCAACCAGCCATAATCATCACCAACCAAATTTATGGGGCGAAAAGGTTACTTGAAAAAACTCCATTACTCTCTTAACTTCAAATGCTCAATACAGTAGGGGTTGTCTGGTCACACCATATTAATAACCATAAAATAGATCATCAATATGAAATCAGTGGGGGTCCGACACCCAGCAGCCCCACCGATCAGCCAAAAACTGCTCCA
Organism: Ranitomeya variabilis; assembly: GCF_051348905.1. Lineage (NCBI taxonomy): Eukaryota > Metazoa > Chordata > Amphibia > Anura > Dendrobatidae > Ranitomeya > Ranitomeya variabilis. Next base: position 737,561,427 of record NC_135234.1, read on the forward strand.
GTAATGGCCGGACATATACACATGGAACAGAACTGCATTCAATCAGTAGTGGCCACTGCCAGGTACTTCAGAATGGCTCCTATATTTATGGATCAGTTTGCACTGTCTAAGAATGAGACAGTATTGATAAATATGCCCCATTATGTTTCATTAGATTAAATAAAAATGCATCTTTGGCCTCTTGTCAGCCATTTCTTCTTTCCCTCCGTTGACTGTTCACTCTGTAAAATGAATGAAATCTGCCTAAGGAATCACTGAAGGATCAAATTATACCTGCTGCCTATGAAAGTCTATGGAGGGAAGAGGATAGAGCAAGGAGCAGAGAATTCACTGAAGGATCAAATTACACCTGCTACCTATGAAAGTCTATGGAGGAAAGAAGAGGGTAGAGAAAGGGGCAGAGAATTCACTGAAGGATCAAATTATACCTGCTGCCTATGAAAGTCTATGGAGGAAGGAAGAGGGTAGAGAAAGGGGCAGAGAATTCACTGAAGGATCAAATTATACCTGCTGCCTATGAAAGTCTATGGAGGAAGGAAGAGGGTAGAGAAAGGGGCAGAGAATTCACTGAAGGATCAAATTACACCTGCTGCCTATGAATGTCTATGGAGGAGGGAAGAGGATAGAGCAAGGATCAGAGAATTCACTGAAGGGTCAAATTATACCTGCTGCCTATGAAAGTCTATGCAGGAAGGAAGAGAGTAGAGAAAGGGGCAGAGAATTCACTGAAGGATCAAATTACACCTGCTGCCTATGAATGTCTATGGAGGAAGGAAGAGGATAGAGAAAGGGGCAGAGAATTCACTGAAGGATCAAATTACACCTGCTGCCTATGAAAGTCTATTGGAGAGGGAAGAGGGTAGAGAAAGGGGCAGAGTATTCACTGAAGGATCAAATGACACCTGCTGCCTATGAAAGTCTATGGAGGAGAGAGGAGGGTAGAGAAAGGGGCAGAGAAATACAATTAAAAATGGCTGATGTTACTAGTGAAAGATGCTAAAATAATTGAATACAATAGAATATATAAGTCATCAAAAGGCCAGAAATAATGTTATTCCTCATGTATAGCACATAGGACATCTTACCTAGAAGGTGATAAATGTCCTGAATATTTTCAATTGATGCAGAATATCTTATCAGGAAACCTGTCCTGTGAGCAAATCTGCCAAAATAAAAGATGAGCAACGAATGAGTGTAAATGAAGTTTATAATTTTAAGTAACAAAATAGGAAAACTTAAAAAAAAAGAAAAAGAAAAAAACTTGCAGAATTTTTTTTTTCATTTGGATCCTAAAATTGAAGTGTGCATCACTGGCTGTATTCCTTCCTGCTGGGTGATAACAAGGTCTTGTGATTCTTTCCAGTGCCCCACTATTTAACACCTGCGAATTTAGATGACATATTTTAGTTTTCAACCTTTTGCTAGTTCTGAAAGGTCACAGAGAAAGCATTACATTGCATTTCTAAACTGCTCCGTTAGCCATTCTTTATGGTCCATATATCATCTTAATTACTTGTGTTACTTGCCGGCTGTCTTCTTCCCAAGATTTGTAAATTAATAATACAATATAGAGAGAAAAGCAAGAATAAAAAGCCCAAGAAAAAAAAAAAAAATATATATATATATATTTCAATATTTATTCAGTACTTTCTATATGTTAATTTATTTATATATATATATATATATATATTTCTATTCATTTATTTATTTTCATAGAGTGCAATCTTTTATCCTAAGCCATGTAGGACTGGGCAAGAGCTAATAGGGATGCATTTACTGTCCCCTGATAATGGCCGTGCTCAGGGTTCACCCATTTTATGTCTGGGTAGAGTTGAATTAAAATTTCTGATGAGCTTATCTAGGGGGTCGCATGTGCCAACTTCGGATTCCATCCGGGCTTGACCATAGCACTTAGATACAGGCCTAGGGCAGCTAAACATTTTCACCTTGTTTAATCTTCTTGGTTCTGATTTTCATGCTGACACTCAAATTTACCAACTTTTTAGGCTCTATTTTAAGTGAATTATGCTTTTTTTTACATGGCCCCTTTAATAAAGACCCCACCCATCTATCCCCATTTGATCCACCTTAAAGGGATTGTCTAGGCTTAGGGTACTCTATGGCTGCAGACTTGTGAATTATCAGAGTGCAGTGTGTGGACTGTCAGGATTCCCCGGTAATTTGGGGCATGTGACCATGAGTATGTAATTTGCATGCATGCGGTCACGTAACGACTAGACATGGCCTTTCTCAATGCAGGTATATTGAGTGAGAACTGACAAGTCTAGTTGAAATGTGGCTGGATGTATGCAAATTGCATACCTGTGACCACATGACTGCCCACTCCCAGAGTCAAGTGTACGTACTGTGAGGATTCACAAGTCTGCAGTCTCATAGAATGACTGCAGACATGAAACCTAAGGTCAGAAAACCCCTTTAAGTGTGTGATTGGTCAGTTTTTGGGAGGTTTTTTTTTCAATTATCTGAAATCATCCTCTTAGATGCAGGTTTTGTCAACGCGATTCAAAGTATTCATTGTTATGACCCCAATGGCAGAGGGTCTCAGGAATAATGCTAAGTCAGTAAATACAGAAAACCAGCTCATAGGGCAGTGGTAACTGGGCTGACCATATAACTAATCCTAGCACCACAAATACCAGCAGCCGGGGAACGTTCCTACGTTGATCCTAGATGTCTCGTGCCAGCCGGAGAGCTAACTACCCCTAGAAGGGAAAAGAAAGACCTTTCTTGCCTCCAGAGGAAATACCCCAAAAAGTTGGATAGAAGCCCCCCACAAATAATAACGGTGAGGTAAGAGGAAAAGACAAACATAAGAATGAGCTAGGAATTTAGCAAAGAGAGGCCCACTAGCTAATAGCAGAATATAGAAAGATAACTTATATGGTCAGCAAAAAATCCTATCAAAAATATCCACACTGGAAATTCAAGAACCCCCGAACCGTCTAACGGCCCGGGGGGAGAACACCAGCCCCCTAGAGCTTCCAGCAAGGTCAGGAATCACATTTAGTACAAGCTGGACAAAAATGATAGCAAACAAATAACCCAAAAAACAAAGAAGCAAGACTTAGCTTAATTTAGCACGAACCAGGACCAGCAAACAGGAGCAAACAGAATGTGTCTGATAACACCGATGCCAGGCACTGGACTAAGGGTTCCAGGAGGTTATATAGCAACACCCCTGAAGTAACGACCCAGCTGGGTGCAGACAGAGGGAAGGAAATCCCAGAGTCATATCACTAGTAACCACTAGAGGGAGCCAAAAAAGTCTAATTCACAACAGTACCCCCCCTTAAGGAGGGGTCACCGAACCCTCACCAAGAGCACCAGGGCGATCAGGATGAGCAGCGTGAAAGGCACGAACCAAATCGGCCGCATGCACATCAGAGGCAACCACCCAGGAATTATCCTCCTGACCATAACCCTTCCACTTGACCAAATACTGAAGCCTCCGCCTGGAGAGACGAGAATCCAAGATCTTCTCCACCACATACTCCAACTCGCCCTCAACCAACACCGGAGCAGGAGGCTCAGCAGAAGGAACCACAGGCACAACGTAGAGTCGTAACAAAGACCTATGGAACACGTTGTGAATGGCAAACGAAACCGGAAGATCCAAGCGAAAGGACACAGGATTAAGGATTTCCAATATCTTGTAAGGACCGATGAAGCGAGGCTTAAATTTAGGAGAGGAGACCTTCATAGGAACAAATCGAGAAGACAGCCACACCAAATCCCCAACACGAAGTCGGGGACCCACACCGCGGCGGCGGTTGGCAAAACGCTGAGCCTTCTCCTGTGACAACTTCAAGTTGTCCACCACATGATTCCAGATCTGCTGCAACCTATCCACCACAGAATCTACTCCAGGACAGTCAGAAGGCTCCACATGTCCCGAGGAAAAACGAGGATGGAAACCAGAGTTGCAGAAAAATGGCGAAACCAAAGTAGCGGAACTAGCCCGATTATTTAGGGCAAACTCAGCCAACGGCAAGAAGGTCACCCAATCATCCTGATCTGCCGAAACAAAACACCTCAAGTAAGCTTCCAGAGTCTGATTAGTTCGCTCAGTTTGTCCATTAGTCTGAGGATGAAAGGCAGACGAGAATGATAAATCAATGCCCATCCTAGCACAAAAGGATCGCCAGAACCTGGAAACAAACTGGGATCCTCTGTCAAACACAATATTCTCAGGAATGCCGTGTAAACGAACCACATTCTGAAGGAACACAGGAACCAGATCGGAAGAGGAAGGCAGCTTAGGCAAAGGTACCAAATGGACCATTTTTGAAAAGCGATCACATACCACCCAGATGACAGACATACCCCGAGACACCGGGAGATCAGAAATGAAATCCATGGAAATATGTGTCCAAGGCCTCTTCGGGACAGGCAAGGGCAAGAGCAACCCGCTGGCACGGGAACAGCAAGGCTTAGCTCGAGCACAAGTCCCACAGGACTGCACAAATGACCGTACATCCCGTGACAAGGAAGGCCACCAAAATGACCTAGCCACCAGATCTCTGGTGCCAAAAATTCCCGGATGACCTGCCAACACCGAGGAATGAACCTCGGAAATGACTCTGCTGGTCCACTTATCAGGAACAAACAGTCTGTCAGGTGGACAAGAGTCAGGTCTACCAGCTTGAAATCTCTGCAACACACGTCGCAAATCAGGAGAAATGGCTGACAAAATAACTCCTTCTTTAAGAATACCAACAGGTTCTGTGACTCCAGGAGAGTCAGGCACAAAGCTCCTTGAAAGAGCATCAGCTTTCACATTCTTTGAACCTGGTAAATACGAGACTACGAAGTCAAAACGGGAGAAAAACAATGACCAGCGGGCCTGTCTAGGATTCAAGCGTTTAGCAGACTCAAGATACATCAAATTTTTGTGATCAGTCAAGACCACCACACGATGCTTAGCATCCTCGAGCCAATGACGCCACTCCTCAAATGCCCACTTCATGGCCAGTAATTCCCGATTGCCCACATCATAATTCCGCTCAGCAGGCGAAAACTTCCTAGAGAAGAAAGCACATGGTCTCATTACCGAGCAACCAGGGCCTCTCTGTGACAAAACGGCCCCTGCCCCAATCTCAGAAGCATCCACCTCGACCTGAAAGGGAAGTGAGACATCAGGCTGGCACAAAACAGGCGCCGAAGTAAACCGGCGCTTCAACTCCTGGAACGCCTCCACGGCTGCAGGAGCCCAGTTAGCAACATCAGAACCTTTCTTGGTCATATCCGTCAAAGGTTTAACAACGCTAGAAAAATTAGCGATAAAACGACGGTAGAAGTTAGCAAAACCCAAGAACTTCTGAAGACTCTTAACTGACGTGGGTTGAGTCCACTCATGAATAGCTCGGACCTTGACTGGGTCCATCTCCACAGCAGAAGGGGAAAAAATAAACCCCAAAAAGGGAACTTTCTGTACTCCAAAGAGACACTTTGAGCCTTTAACAAACAAGGCATTCTCACGCAAAACCTGAAACACCATCCTGACCTGCTCCACATGTGAGTCCCAATCTTCAGAGAAAACCAGAATATCGTCCAGATAAACAATCATAAATTTATCCAGATACTTCCGGAAAATATCATGCATAAAGGACTGAAATACTGAGGGAGCATTAGAAAGCCCAAAAGGCATCACCAAGTACTCAAAATGACCTTCGGGCGTATTAAATGCAGTCTTCCATTCATCTCCTTGCTTAATGCGCACAAGGTTGTCTGCACCACGAAGATCTATCTTGGTGAACCACTTGGCACCCTTTATCCGGGCAAACAAGTCCGACAAGAGAGGCAAAGGATACTGAAATTTTACAGTGATTTTATTCAGTAGCCGATAGTCAATACAAGGTCTCAAAGATCCGTCCTTCTTAGCCACAAAAAAGAATCCCGCACCAAGAGGGGAAGAGGATGGACGGATATGCCCCTTCTCCAGAGACTCCTTGATATATGAACGCATTGCGGCATGCTCAGGTACTGACAGATTAAATAATCTTCCCTTAGGAAATTTACTACCTGGAATCAAATCTATGGCGCAGTCACAGTCCCTATGAGGAGGAAGAGCACCGGATCTGGACTCACTGAACACATCCTGATAATCAGACAAATACTCAGGAACTTCCGAAGGAGTAGAGGAAGCAATAGACACCGGCGGGGAATCAGCATGAATTCCCTGACAGCCCCAACTTGACACAGACATTGCCTTCCAATCCAGGACTGGATTGTGGGTCTGTAACCATGGCAGACCCAAAATGACCAAATCATGCATTTTATGCAGAACAAGAAAACGAATCACCTCCCGATGTTCAGGAGTCATGCACATGGTCACCTGCGTCCAAAACTGCGGTTTATTTTCCGCCAATGGCGTAGCATCAATACCTCTAAGAGGAATAGGATTTACTAACGGTTCAAGAACAAAACCACAGCGCTTGGCAAATGACAGATCCATAAGACTCAGGGCGGCACCTGAATCCACAAATGCCATAACAGGGTAAGAAGACAAAGAGCAAATTAAAGTCACAGACAAAATAAATTTAGGTTGCAAATTACCAATGGCGACAGGACTAACAACCCTTGTTAGGCGTTTAGAGCATGCTGATATAACATGTGTAGAATCACCACAGTAAAAACACAACCCATTCTGACGTCTATGATTTTTCCGTCCATTTCTAGTCTGAATTCTATCACATTGCATTAAATCAGGTGTTTGTTCAGACAACACCACCAGAGGATTAGCGGTTTTGCGCTCCCGCAAACGCCGGTCAATTTGAATAGAAAGCGCCATAGAATCATTCAGACTTGTAGGAATGGGGAAACCCACCATCACATTCTTAATGGCTTCAGAAAGGCCATTTCTGAAATTTGCGGCCAGAGCACACTCATTCCACTGAGTAAGCACGGACCATTTCCGAAATTTTTGGCAATACACTTCAGCTTCATCCTGACCCTGAGAAATAGCCAGCAAGGCTTTTTCTGCCTGAATTTCAAGATTGGGTTCCTCGTAAAGCAATCCGAGCGCCAGAAAAAACGCATCAATATTCGCCAATGCCGGATCTCCTGGCGCTAGCGAGAAAGCCCAATCCTGAGGGTCGCCCCGCAAAAAAGAAATAACAATTTTAACTTGCTGAGCTGAATCTCCAGATGAACGGGGTCTCAGAGAAATAAACAATTTACATTTATTCTTGAAATTCCTAAACCTAAATCGATCTCCAGAAAACAATTCCGGAATAGGTATTTTAGGTTCAGACATAGGACTACTGGTAACAAAATCTTGTATACCATGCACACGAGCTGCCAGCTGGTCAACACTTGTAATCAAGGTCTGCACATTCATGTCTGCAGCAAGCACACGCCACTCAAAGGTAAAGGGGAGGAAGAGAGGGAAGGAGAAAAAAAAAAACTCAGAATTTCCTTTCTTATTATCCCACTTCTGCAATGCTTTAAACATTCAATATAAGCCTGGCATACTGTTATGACCCCAATGGCAGAGGGTCTCAGGAATAATGCTAAGTCAGTAAATACAGAAAACCAGCTCATAGGGCAGTGGTAACTGGGCTGACCATATAACTAATCCTAGCACCACATATACCAGCAGCCGGGGAACGTTCCTACGTTGATCCTAGACGTCTCGCGCCAGCCGGAGAGCTAACTACCCCTAGAAGGGAAAAGAAAGACCTTTCTTGCCTCCAGAGGAAATACCCCAAAAAGTTGGATAGAAGCCCCCCACAAATAATAACGGTGAGGTAAGAGGAAAAGACAAACATAAGAATGAGCTAGGAATTTAGCAAAGAGAGGCCCACTAGCTAATAGCAGAATATAGAAAGATAACTTATATGGTCAGCAAATAATCCTATCAAAAATATCCACACTGGAAATTCAAGAACCCCCGAACCGTCTAACGGCCTGGGGGGAGAACACCAGCCCCCTAGAGCTTCCAGCAAGGTCAGGAATCACATTTAGTACAAGCTGGACAAAAATGATAGCAAACAAATAACCCAAAAAACAAAGAAGCAAGACTTAGCTTAATTTAGCATGAACCAGGACCAGCAAACAGGAGCAAACAGAATGTGTCTGATAACACCGATGCCAGGCACTGGACTAAGGGTTCCAGGAGGTTATATAGCAACACCCCTGAAGTAACGACCCAGCTGGGTGCAGACAGAGGGAAGGAAATCCCAGAGTCATATCACTAGTAACCACTAGAGGGAGCCAAAAAAGTCTAATTCACAACAATTCATGCTTCTTCATCAGGACAAACCACAATGAATTTGAAATAATGTGAAAATGGTCATGGTAAAGGGGTTTTCTGGGCTTTAAGCTCAAGTTTCTAGTCACTGTATGTGACTGCAGACTTGTGAATCCACACAGCACACTGTCAGGATTCTCCAGTACCAGCGCGGGGAGAGGGCAATCTTCTTCACACAGGTATGCAGTCATGTGACAGGAGGAGGCGGCGCTGGGCAGGGGAAAGAGCTGGAGCGACAGAGGCTTCAGATCTACCATAGCTCTTCAGCCTCATTTGCATATCAATGCAAATGCTGATTTCTTTGTAACGGAGGAGTGGACTAGCTATGCAAATATGTTGTGGAAACATGTTGCGGACAATGTCTTTGAAAGAGCTATATGCACATATTCAGGTTTTTAGGTCAAACTGTTTGTGCTGATTAATTTTTAAGTTTTCCTTATACTTAGCATTTATTACAGGGTGAATTTTGCTTTCTGAGCTTCAAATTCTTTGCATATATGTATGGTTGGATAAGCTCCAAAGCGCCATCTAGTGGTGGCTGCAGGCATGTAAAGTGTTATAGAGATGTCAACTTTTGATCAGGGTCATTTGGATGTTTTGGGTTGTCATTATGATTTAAAAAGAGAAAACACAATAGTTTGACAATAAATGGCTTCACCCAACCACTAACCGTGAGTGGAGGAAAAGTTCTGGTGTTATCATTCATATTCTCTGAAAAAAGGCCAAGAAAGCAAAAATTCTGTCGGGGTATGTAAGCTTTTGAGCACAACTGTAGGTGTAATATGGATAGATAGATAGATAGATAGATAGATAGATAGATAGATAGATAGATAGATAGATAGACAGAGATAGAATAAAGTCATCATCTACTTTCTTGGTGATAGATTACATATAGCCGGACACTCGGATAGGTTGCCGGTGGTCCCCCGTGGTTCCTGGATTCCCCCTGTGATTGCTGCCCTCGTGCTCTTGCTCTCTGATTTCTGCTCCTCAGTGATCGGGGATGAGTCGCCGCCCGCTCTGATGCATCGTTCTGTAATGGGCTCGTTGTCTTTCTGAGATAGTTCTGATGGGAAAGATGAAGACTTATTAGACAAGACATTGTCATTGGAAAATGAAGTCTCGGAGAGCGCAGGCACGGGCATGTCTGTGGCTTCTTCGATAAGAGTGATACAACCTTAGATATAAAGGCATCATACATGGGCACAAGTGTGACCCACTTTGCGGCGTTACCCCCATATAAAGGATATACGCTGAAAGTGGGGCACAGGGCTTCCTATTGTCTATGAGGGATCTCCCGGTGTCAGGGTCACAGAGTCTCTGGTGAGCTGAAAGCTGCCGGAAAGACTTACACCGCCTCACTACTGACTCTGGACATGACGACCACCGAGACTGCTAATAGTAGGGCAAAATACGGAGGTCTCTATCAATTAAACCATTTCCTCTTACACTTAGCTTCCATAACACACCTCAGCTGCTGCAGAACCTCATAATACGCCTCAGCTGCTTCATAACCTCACAATATTTACCTCAGCTACTGCAGAAACTCATTATATACACCTCAGCTGCTAGATATCAGAAATCCCTTTTCGTTACAAGCGACCCCTCATAATGCTTATGTACAATTTTCTTTCAGCGCCACCACAGGCGAAAAAAAGTATTGCACATTAAAATATTTATTTATGTAATCTGTAGACCTGCTGTGTCCTCCAGGGCAAGAGCGGCTCTTTGTAGTCTCTCTATTCTCTGTCTTCTCTGCCTTCTCTTTCTTCTCTTTCTTTTCTCTTCCTTCATCTCTTTTCTCTTCTTTCCTCTCTCTTTTCTCTCTCCTCTTTTTTCTCTCTTCTCTCTATTTTCTCGAATCTTTCTTCTCTCCTCTTCTCTCTTCTATCTCTTCTCTCTTTTTTATTCTTTTTATTCTTTATTCTCTCTTCTCCCTCTTTTCTCCTCTTCTTTCTTCTCTCTTCTCTCTTCCTTCTATTTCTTCTCTTCTCTCTCCTTTCTTCTCTCTTCTCTCTTTTTTATTTTCTTTCATCTCTCTTCTCTCTTTTCTCCTCTTTCTTCTCTCTCTCTCCTTTCTTTTCTCTTTTTCTCTCTCTTCTTTCTACTCTCTCTTCTCTTTCTTCTGTCAGGGAGAGACTAGGTGAGCGAGAGCTAATAACCCGGGCCCCTGCAGTTTCTCTCAGACTAGGGAAATCCTGACTGACCCTCTACCTGGAGTTTACACTGAAGGTGTGCATGACCAGGCCTCGAACCTCACCCTGCCTCCTGAGCTCAGCCCTAGGCTGAAACCTCCGCCCACCACCCAGTGAAGATGTTATTCCCGAATACCCACAGTTAGCACAGACAAGGATAAAGGAAAATATACACCACGCCGCAGTCACTCAGGAATATACTATAAATGTGCAGGGCAAAATAAATACAAATATAGGAAGGAGGAAATAAGACAAATGAAAATACACCACCAGCAACGAATCTCCAACCACCAGCTCTCCTCACCAGACCGAGATAACAACGCACAAGACAGAAGCTATAATTGGCGACGCCCAAAGATCAGGAGAACTATTTAAAGGCAATGGGCATGGCCCAGCTTCCAATCCAAGGATTAGGTAAATTAACCCCAGAACAGCTAGATAAAATCTAGCAGACGCCAATGAGCAAACAGTAGTCAAAAGCGGAATTACCACTGTCTGTCGGACGACCTGGTCTGAACAGCGTCCGAAATGACAGTACCCCGCCTTCTACGAGGGACCCCAGGGCCCTCATGGCTAATAGGACCCGGCTTGTCGGGATGACGGTGGTGAAACAACTTGACCAGCCGGACAGCATGAACGTCCGAGGCTGGTACCCAGGACCTCTCCTCAGGCCCATAACCACGCCAATGTACCAAGTACTGTAAAGTGCGACGCACTACATGAGAGTCAACCACCTTGGAGACTTCAAAGTCCAAATTACCATCCACCAAGACTGGAGGTGGCATAGGCACCGCGTCCACAGAACCCACCACCTTCTTTAGAAGAGACCTGTGGAACACGTTGTGTATCTTATACACCGTAGGGAGCTCCAATCGGTACGCTACTGGGTTAATGATGGCGGTGACCCTAAATGGACCAATAAACCGTGGACCCAATTTAAGGGATGGTATTTTGAGTCTTATGTTTTTTGTGGATAACCACACCCAGTCATTCACACTCAGGTCCGCACCTGGCACACGCCTACTGTCAGCCACACTTTTGTACCTAGCACCCACACTCAACAGGCGCTGTTTAACTCTCCTCCAGACTGATGACAATTGTGTTCCTAACTGGTCCTCCTCCGGAACGCCGGAAGAGCCCCTCTGACTCAAGGTACAAAATTGAGGATGTAGCCCGTAAACACAAAAAAACGGAGACTCCCCAGATGACTCCTGGCGGTGATTATTGATGGCAAACTCAGCCAAAGGAAGAAAGGTAGACCACTCCTCCTGGTTATCAGAGACAAAGCAGCGTAAGTACTGTTCCAAATTTTGGTTCATACGCTCTGTCTGACCATTTGACTGAGGATGAAACGCTGAAGAATGAGATAACTTGATTCCCAGCCGTGAGCAAAACGCTCTCCAAAATTTTGCCACAAACTGAGACCCCCTATCAGACACGATGTCAGACGGAACCCCATGAAGTCTGACCACCTCCTGCACAAATACTTGGGCCAGAGTCTTAGCGTTAGGCAACGCAGGCAAAGACACAAAGTGCGACATTTTAGAAAACCGATCAACCATCACCAAGATGACCGTGTTTCCAGCTGAAGAGGGCAAATCAGTGATGAAATCCATGGAGATTTCCGTCCATGGCTTAATAGGTACCTCAAGAGGAAGTAGTGTGCCAACAGGACGGGAGCGAGGCGTCTTAGCCCTAGCGCACGTGGTACAAGCTGACACGTATGAGACAACGTCCTGTCGGATCTTGGGCCACCAAAACCGACGTGACACCAACTCCAAGGTACCTCTAACCCCTGGGTGACCAGCCAGGACAGCATCATGATGCTCCGCCAAAACCTTTAGGTGGAGATGAAGCGGTACAAAAGATTTGTTGGCGGGAAGCTCAGATGGTACCTCCTCCTGAGCCTCGGCAATCTCAGCCTTAACCTCGGTAGTGAGAGCCAAAACCACAACACCCTTTTGGAGGATGGGTACTGGATCTTCCCGAGGTTCTCCCCCCGGAAAACACCTGGACAGAGCATCCACCTTAGTGTTTTTAGACCCCGGTCTGTAAGTGACCACAAAATTGAACCGCATGAAAAACAATGCCCAGCGAGCCTGCCTGGGGGACAGACGCTTGACAGACTCCAAATACAGCAGATTCTTATGATCGGTAATAACAGTTACCTGATGTACCGACCCCTCCAAGAAGTGTCGCCATTCCTCAAAGGCCAACTTGATTGCCAACAACTCCCTGTTGCCGATATCGTAGTTACGTTCGGCGGACGACAGTTTCTTGGAGAAATAGGCGGTCGGACGTAAACCACTCAAAGATGAGCCTTGAGATAGTACCGCCCCCACACCAACCTCAGACGCATCAACTTCCACAACAAAAGGTTGTGATTAGTGTTGAGCATTCCGATACCACAAGTATCGGGTATCGGCCGATACTTGTGGTATCGAAATTCCGATACCAAGATCCGATACTTTTGTGGTATCGGGAATCGGTATCGAAACAACATTAATGTGTAAAATAAAGAATTAAAATAAAAAATATTGATATACTCACCTGTCCGGAGGCCCCTGGACATCACCGCTGGTAACCGGCAGCCTTCTTTGCTTAAAATGAGCGCGTTTATGGCCTTCCATGACGTCATGGCTTCTGATTGGTCGCGTGCCGCTCATGTGACCACCACGCAACCAATCACAAGCCGTGACGTAATTCTCAGGTCCTAAATTCCTAATTCTAGGAATTTAGGACCTGAGAATTACGTCACGGCTTGTGATTGGTCGCGTGGCGGTCACATGGGCGGCCGCGACCAATCATAAGCCGTGACGTCATCTAAGGCCCTGAATGCGCTCATTCTTAAGAAGGAAGGCTGCCGGAAAGAAGCAGGGAGCGTCCGAGGGTGAGTATATACCTAATAGGAATATACTCACCCTCGGCTTCTTTCCGGCAGCCTTCCTTCCTAAGAATGAGCGCATTCAGGGCCTTAGATGACGTCACGGCTTGTGATTGGTCGCGGCCGCCCATGTGACCGCCACGCGACCAATCACAAGCCGTGACGTAATTCTCAGGTCCTAAATTCCTAATTCTAGGAATTTAGGACCTCAGAATTACGTCACGGCTTGTGATTGGTCGCGTGGCAGTCACATGAGCGGCACGCGACCAATCAGAAACCGTGACGTCATGGAAGGCCATAAACGCGCTCATTTTAAGCAAAGAAGGCTGCCGGTTCACAGCGGTAAGGTCCAGGCTGCGTCGGAGAGGTGAGTATATCAATATTTTTTATTTTAATTCTTTATTTTACACATTAATATGGATCCCAGGGCCTGAAGGAGAGTTTCCTCTCCTTCAGACCCTGGGAACCATCAGGATACCTTCCGATACTTGAGTCCCATTCACTTGTATTGGTATCGGGTATCGGTATTTTATCAGATCCGATACTTTGCCGGTATCGGCCGATACTTTCCGATACCGATACTTTCAAGTATCGGACGGTATCGCTCAACACTAGTTGTGATACGTCTGGCTGCACAAGAATGGGGGCTGAAACAAAACTGTTTTTAAGAAATTCAAATGCGCGCACAGCAGCCTCAGGCCAAACGGAGAAATTGGTACCCTTTTTAGTCATGTCAGTTAGCGGTTTAGCAATGATGGAAAAATCCTTGATAAATTTCCTATAGTAGTTAGAAAACCCAAGGAACCGCTGAAGTGCTTTCAGGTTATCAGGACGTTCCCAACGCAGCACCGCCTGCACCTTAGCGGCGTCCATTTTAAAACCAGAAGCAGACACAATATAACCCAAGAAAGGCAACTCTTGAACAGAAAATACACATTTCTCAAGTTTAGCATACAGCTTATTCTCTCTGAGAAGCTGTAACACCTGCCTGACATGATCTAAATGAGCATCACGGTCGCAAGAATATATGAGAATGTCATCTAGGTACACGATAACGAATTTCCCCAAAACATGCGAGAACACATCATTGATGAAATGTTCGAACACTGCAGGTGCGTTAGTCAACCCAAACGGCATCACCAAATTTTCAAAATGACCCTCAGGGGTATTAAAAGCCGTCTTCCACTCATCACCTTTACGGACTCTTATGAGGTTGTACGCCCCCTGAGGTCAAGCTTGGTAAACCACTTAGCACCTGCCACCTGGTTGAACAAATCTGGTATCAGAGGCATAGGGTATGGATCACGAACCGTAATCTGGATCAACTCCCTGAAATCCAAACACGGGCGTAATCCGCCATCTTTCTTCTTCAGGAAGAAGAACCCTTCTGCTACCGACGAGGATGATGGCCTGTTGTGCCCTTTGCTCAAACTTTCAGCAATGTAATCTTTTAACGCTTGTCTCTCCGGACCGGAGATGTTAAACATCCTTGCTTTAGGCAATTTGGCCCCTGGTTTAAACCTGATAGAACAGTCATAAGGACGATGTGGCGGCAACTCTGAACAACCCTTCTCAGAGAACACATCCACAAAATCCTGAAGTGACTCCGGAACGCTTGAAGTCACTGCAGCCACACATGTGGCCAGGCAATTCTCCTGGCAGAACTTGCTCCACCGAATTATGTCCTGAGTTTTCCAGTCAATTACCGGGTTGTGCATAGACAACCAAGGAAAACCCCAAACCACCTGAGCAGGAAGATTCCTGAGCACCTTACATGTAACCTGCTCGGAATGTAGGACCCCAATGTGGAGTTTCACCTCAGCCACAAATTCAGTTATCTCCCCCTGAGAGAGAGGAGCAGCATTGATGATGACCACGTGGATAGGATGAGGCAGTTTTTCAATCCTAAAACCTGCTGTGCGCGCAAACTCCTCATCAATGAGATTTGTGGCTGAACCACTATCCACAAAAACAGTAATTGGCAGCTCACTGCCAGCAATAAAAACCTTAGCAGGGAGCATGCACTGAGAAACCACCATGGAGGATATACATTAGCTCAGACTGGTCTCCTCCACACCCTCTGAGCTAAGAAGTTTTCCACCGTTGCGTTTTTCTTAGGCAGCAGAGGACAGATGTTAATAAAATGACCCGTTTTACCACAGTAAAAACAGGCTCCCTGCTTCCTGAGCTCAGGGACTGGACGCTTCACATGTGACACCCCTGCGATTTGCATAGGCTCCGTGGGCTCACCTGCAGCAACCTCACGTGAGCCTAAACCTTCTCCCATAGGCGGTGTCACATGCTCCCCCTGACACAAAAGGCGATCAATGCGGACAACCAGACTCATGGCGGAATTTAGAGAAGCAGGAGTCTCATACATCAGAAGGGCTTTTTTAACCCTTCCAGAAACCCCATGAATAAACTGACTCCGCAATGCTGGATCATTCCATTGTGTATCGATTGCCCAGCGACGAAATTCAGAACAGTAATCCTCTGCAACTCGCTCCCCCTGGCGAATAGTGCATATCTTAGATTCTGCTAAAGCCATTTTGTCAGGTTCATCGTAGATTTTCCCAAGACAGGAAAAAAAACTCTCCATAGAGTCAAATGCAGCAGAATCAGATGGCAAAGAAAACGCCCATGCTTGGGGATCCCTACTCAACAATGACAACACCAAGCCCACACGCTGATCCTCATTACCTGAAGATATCGGGCGCATACGGAAATATAGTTTGCAAGCTTCACGAAAAGAAACAAATTTACTGCGTTCCCCAGCAAATTTTTCAGGCAAAGGAAATTTAGGCTCAGCAACTCTTCCTGTCGCTCCAGCTTGCACATTAGACACTGCTAGTCCCTGTTGCTGTACTGCCCCCCTTAACTCCGTGACCTGTAGGGACAACGCCGCCAACTGGCGGGTTATGGAAGTCATGGGATCCATGACAAAACACACAAAAAAGAAACCCCCTTTTTTCTTTCTTTTTTTTTTGTGTTGTTGGGCCGATTATAATGTCAGGGAGAGACTAGGTGAGCGAGAGCTAATAACTCGGGCCCCTGCAGTTTCCCTCAGACTAGGGAAATCCTGACTGACCCTCTACCTGGAGTTTACACTGAAGGTGTGCATGTCCAGGCCTCGAACCTCACCCTGCCTCCTGAACTCAGCCCTAGGCTGAAACCTTCGCCCACCACCCAGTGAAGATGTTATTCCCCAATACCCACAGTTAGCACAGACAGGGATAACGGAAAATATACACCACGCCACAGTCACTCAGGAATACACTATAAATGTGCAGGGCAAAATAAATACAAATATAGGAAGGAGTAAATAAGACAAAGGAAAATACACCACCAGCAACGAATCTCCAACAACCAGCTCTCCACTCCAGACCGAGATAACAACGCACAAGACAGAAGCTATAATCGGCGACGCCCAAAGATCAGGAGAACTATTTAAAGGCAGTGGGCATGGCCCAGCTTCCAATCCAAGGATTAGGTAAGTTAACCCCAGAACAGCTAGATAAAATCTAGCAGACTCCAATGAGCAAACAGTGGTCAAAAGCGGAATTACCGCTGTCTGAACAGCGTCCGACATGACATCTTCTCTCTCCTCTCCCTTCTTCTCTTTCTTCTCTTTCACCTCTCTTCTTCTCTCTTTTTCTCTCTCTTCTTTCTTTTCTCTCTTCACTCTCATCTTCTCTCTTTTCTCTCCCCTCTCTCTTCTCTCTCCTCCCTCTTCTCTCCTCTTTCTTCTCTCTTCTTCTCTCTCTTCTCTCTCCTCTCTTCTCTCATTTTCTCTCTTCTGTCTACTCTCTCTTCTTCTCTTTCTTCTCTCTCCTCTTCTCTCTCTTCTCTGCTCTTTCTTATCTCACTTCTTCTCTCCCCTCTCTCTTCTCCTCTTTCTTCTCTCTCCTCTCTTTTTCTCTCTCTCGTCCCTCTCCTGTCTCTTGTCTCTCTCTCCTCCTCTTTCTTCTCTCTTCTTCTGTCTTCTCTCTCTTCTTCTCTTTCTTCTCTCTCCTCTCTCTTCTTCTCTCTTTTTTCTCTTCTTACCTCTCTCTCTCCTCTATGTTCTCTCTGCTCTCTGTTCTATATTCTCTCTCTTCACATTTTCCATCTCCTCGTCAGGCCTTGAAGCATTATCTGTTTGCGCACACACCCGGGACCCTTCATAAACCTTGGAACTGCACCATTGTTATTAATTGTTCTTTACCATATAAATCATACGATAATTGATGAAGGCGTCTTCTTCTTCCCGCACACAAAGCTCCAGGTCTTGGTAACTAAGGACTCCAAGTGTAGAAAAGTATGGAGAACGTGCCAGCACTAAGCATCTTTTAAAAACCAAATAATTGAAACACAAGAGCTGCGGATACAAAGTGCTTTTTAAATTAGCTGCAAATTGTACAATATTGTAGAGAAAATGCTTTATAAAATCTGTATTAGAAGTTTTCCATAACTGACCATCTGCCAAATGCTGCCATCAAACACTGGCACCAGTCACAAGTGCCATGTTCGTTCCCACTGCTATTACCGCATCAAGTGCAAAAAATAATTGCATGCTAAAGTATCACCATTCACAAATTTCTAGATTTTTAGCTAAATTACTGTATCAACATTGCTGAGGACTCGCAGCAGCTGTCCACAGATGGTATTTTGTTCAAGCAAAGGGCAGCTTACCTCCTGTTAAAGTCACATGCAATGGCCTATATTTAAAGGGATTTCTAAAAGAAATTTAAAGAGTGACCATCTTTTCATTTTGTTTTCATAAATCAACAAGTCACATAAAAATAAAAAAAACAACTTTGTTATATATCATATCAGATAAATTTGCTATTCTCCACCTGACTTGATCATTCAGTCTCAATAGTCTTAATTCATGGATAAAGCCTGTCAATCATTGAATCCAGATTTTCCCATTACTGAGACAGGAAATGACACTTAGTGCTCATAAAGTTCTATGGAGAACAATAACTGTTGTTTCAAGAAAAAGCTTACAGCAGAATCTGTTTTGCTTCTAGCTCCTTTTCTTTTGTCCAAAGAATTTTAAAGACACCAACTATCATCTCCTCTCAGTAATTGGAAAATATGGATTGAGTGAATACAGACATTAGAATTACGGAGACAGGATATGACAAATTCTATGGAGAAAGGAAGAGGAGCTGGACGCAGTCAGATATTGCGCTGCAAGTTCTCCTGAAACTACAAATACTCCTTAAATAGATTCTCAGAGAATGTGATAAAAATAACAGTCATCACATATTTCAAGCTGCAACACGATCTATTCATGTATCAGGATGGGTTGCAGCCTGAAAAACACAGCTCAGAACATATCTCAAATGTCAGAGGAGCAGAATTGTTAACAAGCATACCTGATTTGCTCACTCAGCTGTGGACCATGGCTGTGACAGGAGAAAAAAACTCCTCCTTGGCTGTCCTTGGCGCAGGATTTTTCAGTTTCATGCTTCCCTGTGCCCATTTTTTTACCCATTCTGCTGAGTCAATCAAACAGCTTTACAGCAAAACTGGTTATACCTCAGTCAGGCTAGGGGGCATTTAGTTGTTTCCTCATCCGTTATGTTCATGATGCTACTCCTCTGACAGTTGAGACAGCTTGAAATATGTGATGGAAACCATTTTTTAATCACATTCTTCAAAACGTCTGTTAAGTAAATCAGAACAATACCAGATAATTAGTGATGAGCGAGTATGCTCGTTACTTGAGTTTCTCCGAGCATGCTTGGGTGGTCTTTGAGTATTTCAGCGTGCTCGGAGATTTAGTTTATGTCGACGCAGCTGCATGATTTGCGGATACTAGACAGCTTGAATACATGTGGGGATTCCCTAACAAACAGGCAACCCCCACATGTGCTGTCTAGCAGCCGTAATTCATGCAGCTGATCCAACAAAAACTAAATCTCTGAGCACGCCGAAATAACCGGAGACCACCCGAGCGTGCTCGGAGAAACTCGAGTAACGAGAATATTCGCTCATCACTACTAATGATGAAAGTTGGGTTGTTTATGGGAATGGAAAAAAGATAATTTTGTCTAATTTTGGAAAAACCCTTTAAGCTGATACATTTTCTAATCAATCTGATTATTAGGCAGTATTAAAGAGCCAAAAGAACCTGAATAAAGATTGGATGGACTAGTGGCAGGTGCAGGCTGTCAAAATATTGACAGTGACTGGCAACTGACAACAATCTCTCCCGATCTCCCATATAGTCATGAGAAAAACTAAGTAAAGAGTCTTTGAGCTCTAATGTTCTTTGTACCATGATGACATAATATTAGAAAAAAAGCCTCTGGTCTATAGAAAGTCTTAAATTTAGGTAAATACAACATCAGATACACAAATCACACAAGACATTACACCGAATCATTATTTACTAACCAAAATTAAGCCAAAATGCAGCAGTAGTGTGTACTGCAGAGTTGGTGCATGGATGCCCAGTTTGGCAGACCTTGCATATGAACTCAATTTGAAGGGCAGATACCATTGCCAGCAGCTTATGAGAACAAAGGTTTGGGCATGCTGAAACTTAACAAGTTCAATCCTTCTCTTCCTTGACATCAGTCGAAAGAGATTTGGGAGGCTGAAATAAATATAAGGTAGTCAGCCGGGTCAGCAAATTATATGGGTTTTGCCGATTTGGCTTTGATCGCATGCAGAAGCTGAGGAAGGCATGGTCAGGTCCTCCTCTGCTTCACCACCAGCATCTCCAGTAACAAAAGCAGCCAGAGCTTACTCCGATTACTGCTAGTGCATTTCTAAGTTAGCTTCCATCACTCCCCAACATCAATCGTAATCCCAAGGAACTGAAGCAGCTGCATGTCTGACTTCCAAACAACTCCAAACAATGGCTTCGATCTAGAGGCTCTGGGTCACCGATGACCCGATGGCTATGAATGCCACCCTGTGTACACTAAAAGGCTCTCACTTTGTGTGTATTGGCTCAAACATCCTGGTGTCCCTGGACAAGGGCAGATAGTACATTGTATTTCTGTATCGGTTGCACCCAGACCCTGTTCCCTGTCCTCTAGTGCCACATGTAGGATACCACCAGTTATGAGTGAAGGGGTACTGGGAACAGAGGCTGCATTTGTGTCCACTTACGCAGTTTGAGTGTGCTTTAGTGTCTCACCATAATATACTCACATACAGTCTGTGTCCCTTCGGTGACGGATTGCACCAAAACAAAAAGCCAAGTTGAGCGGAATCGTAAAAGCCTAGAACCGGGCCAATGGCTGAAACGACATTGCGGAAGGAACCTCTCATCTGTAGCATTTTCCCTTTCGCGCTCGCTCACCTGAAGCTATTACATTACTACTTGTAACATGATTGACGTGACATAATGGACTGTGTTTGTGCACGGAGCGAAGTTATGAGCCCGCGCTTCATTACTCCGATAAAATCTCAGCCTTCAGAAGAATTGCCACATTGATGAACCTCCCTCCCGTCCCATGTATTGTACGATGCGGACGTTATCATTAGTAACCCGCTGCTACTCTCAGAAATGTGCATTATTCTAGCATCACTCCTGACAGGTTAATCTTTTCATTTTCCTATTTTATTCCATACCTAAAAAAGATATGGATTTAGCTTAGCGGACTCTTTCCTAATCAGGGAGCATTAGAGTTCACTCAATGTAATACAATGAGCATATCTCAATTATTATCGCAGACAATAGCTAATCACGCCGCCATCACATATCTCCCTGCACTCGGATTATGAAAATCTATATTTCACGTTTAGCTCCATACGCGCGAGATTACTTTCCGAGGAGCTGTGCACCTGTAATAAATATCTCCGATCAGTTATCCTCTGAAATACTAGGGCTGTCAGAGATTAAAATTCATGCTGTGAATTCGTAAGTGCCATACGCTTTGTAAATGGAGGCTAAGCGTGTAATACTTGACCCATATTTTTCTTTAGATGAGTCGTCCACGGCCCGTTCCGCGCAGATACATTTAGGGATAAAAGTGGCTTTGCACAAAATCATTTGCAGAACATTTGGAGCAAGACGCGAGGAAGATTTCTCTCTTTCTCCTTTAGCAAATATATTAGCATGTGTCAATGGATTTATGCAGAGCACTAGATGGCAGCTTATTGTCTTATAGCAAAGTGATTAACAAAAAAAAGCTATTTGGACATCTCTGAAATAATAATGATGAGCCTCTATGAAATGGGCTTTGGAGCATACAGAAAAAATGATGTTATCAAGTAGCATGTGCTACCCGAAAAGAGTCGAGGGGGCAGACTCCCCTGCTAAGCAAGCTTCCTCAGCTTCCGGCGCCAGTCCAGTACATGTTTCACTGTTCATGCAGCAGATGCACCTAGCTTGAAACTGAAAGAGAGAAGATTCAGATTAGATATTATAAAAAACTTTATGACAGTGAGGGTGATCAATGAGTGGAACAGGCTGCCACGAGAGGTGGTGAGTTCTCCTTCAGTGGAAGTCTTCAAACAGAAGCTGGGCAGACATCTGTCTGAGATGGTTTAGTGACTCCTGCATTGAGCAGAGGGTTGGACACGATGACCCTGGAGGTCCCATCCAACTCAAACATTCTATGATTCTTTGAAAGCCACGGCTGCATGACTCCAGAGGATACTAGGACCACCTCCTTGACTCTTTTTACAGGAAGTACAAACTGTCATTGTTTTCCTACACGGTCCAAGATCCGTTTTTCAGAGAAGGATATATCTGTTAAAAGCCGTTACTATCTCGTACTATGGCAACCCTATAGAGAAAGGTGAATTTCACAACAGGTTCCTTTTAATTTGAGATTGTTGGATTTTTCCCCCTATTATTCTTGCAGAAACCACTATATGTCCAATAAAATGAATAGTCGTTCGTGTATAACATGGATTATCCAAGACGGGTCTACCAGGGTGAAAACCTTTATGGACTTTGTGACCATCTGGCTAGTTACATAATCACATTCAGATTTTGTCTCCTACAAATACTTATTGCATTATATATTCACTTTGAAACACAGAGGCAATCACTGAATTTCTGGCTTTCATGTAATAGAGACTATAAAAGATTGATAACTGCATACATATGACAGTAAGGCTTTCTTACGGGCAACTAGTTGGTCTTATGTAACAAAGCTACTGATTGGGGCTTTAGACTGAGCTGGGACCTCCTGCTCAGAGCAAGGCAGGCAGGGCTTTTCATACTGTTTCTAACTACAGCAAATAATCCAACAATATGGACATTCAGTAACTAGGGTGCTTTTTCGAATGATGATAAAGACTCCAACTTTGGTACAAATTCATGAGAGCATACACCTTAACAGGCTGTGAATCAAATCCCAACTACTGGGTGGCCACATATAGATAAACATAGCATAAACATCTCCTGACAGAGTATCACAAAATCATCTTTTTTGGTCCCCCTTGCACATCTCATCCAAGGCTATGTCAACATAATCAAAATGATTTCTACATGACCAGTGTATAGGAGTGGTGAGGAGACACAGCATTGTATCTTAATTAACCAGACATCTATTTTTAGCAAGCCAAGAGTAGACTGCTATCTGTATGTTGGCTTTTGAATTTATGTATTATTCAAGAAAACAGACTATTGCTTGTGTAAGCCTATAATATTGACATTTCATATAACATATTGTGTTCTTATCCTTGATGACTAGTGATGTTTAGTAATATGCTAATTATGCATGGTGTAGGCCAGATAGTTTGGTGACTTTGAAAACAGAGGAGGATACACTAGGCAAATAGATTAAATAATCAAGTAATGCTACTTGATCTCATCTCCATTCTTACCCTTTATGTCAATACTGAAAGAAGGACATTTGTTAAGTATAAAAACAGGTTGCATTCTCCTATAAAGTGAGACAGAGATTCTGCCAAGACATCCAAACATCCAAGAGATCCTACAGGACTGTTGACAATACATCATGGCTCCATCACGAGGGACACAGATCTATCATTCTACAGGAAATAACCTAGGGGACCTCGGCCCTGGTTGGAAGAATACAGATCTGCTCCATTAACCATAGCTGAACCATGAATATGTTTTGAGAAAGCCAGGACTGGGACCTGCCGGTCGCCTGGCTCCATTGAGATGTTCAGAGAAGCCAGATTGTGACCCTCAGGTCCACTGGCCTTGTACCGCAATGAAATGTCATCTTCCTAAGCTTGTCATTACCTTCTCTGTGTGTGTGTGCCACAGGTGGGGTAGTCGACCCTCGGAGCTCTGAAGTAACAGCTGACATTATCCTGGTGAGTTAGCGGAAGGGTGAGACTCAGTAATGTGCACCATCTTGGTGTATTTTGCTGGGACTGTTCTATGTGTTATCTGCCTGTTTTGTGGTTCAATAAAGCATTGCCACACTGGTTTACCCACATCTTGTGTTATCTGAGTAGCGTTATGTCCACATTAAAAGGAAGAGCGGATGTTCGGCGGGACGAACCCTGGTTCATGCAGTTTTGGCTAGAGGATTGTGTCTCCACAAGTGGTCATGACTTTATCCATCTCCAAGCTTTACAGGCATATTTAACTCTGAAAAAACCCTGACAAAGACTTGCCTTCAAACTCAGACCCCTTGCATGCCATTTTCTGTCCAATTTGATAGAGAAGAAATGAAACTTCTAGCATTTTTCACATTCTTAACTGTCTCAAAAAGTGTATATTTCTTCTTCTTTTCTCTGGCATTTTCACATGTCTCTCTGGCATTCTCAGGGTTCCTACATGAAATATTGGCCCTACCATGACTGTACCTATACATGAATGAAATTAAATAGTCATCCTGGCAGAAGATCCTGCCCTCAACAAAGACATGTGCTGCTCATACATGGTCTGCTGGCTGCATCATCACACAACCATCTGTGGGCATGGCGAGCTGCCTGCTCTGAAGGTGGCATGGCATTTTATTACTGATATAGCAATTGCAGCCAAAATAAGAGGTTGAGATGAGCATCGGGCACAGTTTTGTATTACTAATCCCATCTGTGCTCTATTCCAGAAGATTTTTACAAATATACGTTCCTGTTTGTAAAATGCATTCTAGTTTTGAAAACTGTCGTCAAAACCCATAAATGCCATGTTATTAGTATAAATCATGGACTGGGGTCATAAACTTTAGGTTTTTTTATTATTTCATAGATGATAAAATCCAGGTTTAATATTTTTTGCAACTGTTTGTTCACATTGCTTAATATTGTATGTTCCTCTATGTCATGCTGCATTATTTTCTCTGAAAGACATTCCTTGAATTCCCAGCCTTTATTTATTATTTCTTGTTGTCTAACATCTTACTTTTTTGTATTTTAACCCCTTCACCCCCAAGGGTGGTTTGCACGTTAATGACCGGGCCAATTTTTACAATTCTGACCACTGTCCCTTTATGAGGTTATAACTCTGGAACGCTTCAACGGATCTTGGCGATTCTGACATTGTTTTCTCGTGACATATTGTACTTCATGAAAATGGTAAAATTTCTTTGATATTACCTGCGTTTATTTGCAAAAAAAATGGAAATTTGGCGAAAATTTTGAAAATTTTGCAATTTTCCAACTTTGAATTTTTATGCCCTTAAATCACAGAGATATGTCACACAAAATACTTAATAAGTAACATTTCCCACATGTCTACTTTACATCAGCACAATTTTGGAACCAACATTTTTTTTTGTTAGGGAGTTATAAGGGTTAACAGTTGACCAGCAATTTCTCATTTTTACAACACCATTTTTTTTTAGGGACCACATCTCATTTGAAGTCATTTTGAGGGGTCTATATGATAGAAAATACCCAAGTGTGACACCATTCTAAAAACTGCACCCCTCAAGGTGCTCAAAACCATATTCAAGAAGTTTATTAACCCTTCTGGTGCTTCACAGGAATTTTTGGAATGTTTAAATAAAAATGAACATTTAACTTTTTTTCACAAAAAATTTACTTCAGCTCCAATTTGTTTTATTTTACCAAGGGTAACAGGAGAAAATGGACCCCAAAAGTTGTTGCACAATTTGTCCTGAGTACGCCGATACCCCATATGTGGGGGTAAACCACTGTTTGGGCGCATGACAGAGCTCGGAAGCGAAGGAGCGCCATTTGACTTTTCAATGCAAAATTGACTGGAATTGAGATGGGACGCCATGTTGCGTTTGGGGAGCCCCTGATGTGCCTAAACATTGAAACCCCCCACAAGTGACACCATTTTGGAAAGTAGACCCCCTAAGGAACTTATCTAGAGGTGTGGTGAGCACTTTGACCCACCAAGTGCTTCACAGAAGTTTATAATGCAGAACCGTAAAAATAAAAAATCATATTTTTTCACAAAAATTATTTTTCGCCCCCAATTTTTTATTTTCCCAAGGGTAAGAGAAGAAATTGGACCCCAAAAGTTGTTGTACAATTTGTCCTGAGTACGCTGATACCCCATATGTGGGGATAAACCACTGTTTGGGCGCATGACAGAGCTCGGAAGGGAAGGAGCGCCATTTGGAATGCAGACTTAAATGGATTGGTCTGCAGGCGTCACGTTGCATTTGCAGAGCCCCTGATGTACCCAAACAGTACAAACCCCTACAAGTGACCCCATATTGGAAACTAGACCCCCCAAGGAACTTATCTAGATGTGTTGTGAGAACTTTGAACCCCCACGTGTTTCACTACAGTTTATAACGCAGAGCCGTGAAAATAAAAATTCTTTTTTTTTGTTTTACTGTTTTCAACGCAGAATTGGCTGGAATTGAGATCGGACGCCATGTCGCGTTTGGAGAGCCCCTGATGTGCCTAAACAGTGGAAACCCCCCAATTATAACTGAAACCCTAATCCAAACACACCCCTAACCCTAATCCCAACAGTAACCCTAACCACACCTCTAACCCTGACACACCCCTAACCCTAATCCCAACCCTATTCCCAACCGTAAATGTAATCTAAACCCTAACCGTAACTTTAGCCCCAACCCTAACCCTAACTTTAGCCCCAACCCTAACTGTAGCCTTAACCCTAGCCCCAACCCTAGCCCTAACCCTAACCCTAATGGGAAAATGGAAATAAATACATTTTTTTTATTTTTCCCTAACTAAGGGGGTGATGAAGGGGGGTTTGATTTACTTTTATAGCGAGTTTTTTAGCAGATTTTTATGATTGGCAGCCGTCACACACTGAAAGACGCTTTTTATTGCAAAAAATATTTTTTGCATTACCACATTTTGAGAGCTATAAATTTTCCATATTTTGGTCCACAGAGTCATGTGAGGTCTTGTTTTTTGCGGGACGAGTTGACGTTTTTATTTGTAACTTTTTGGGCACGTCACATTTTTTGATCGCTTTTTATTCCGATTTTTGTGAGGCAGAATGACCAAAAACTAGCTATTCATGAATTTCTTTTGGGAGAGGCGTTTATACTGTTCCGCGTTTGGTAAAATTGATAAAGCAGTTTTATTCTTTGGGTCAGTACGATTACAGCGATACCTCATTTATATTATTTTTTTATGTTTTGGCGCTTTTATACGATAAAAACTATTTTATGGAAAAAATAATTATTTTTGCATCGCTTTATTCTCAGGACTATAACTTTTTTACTTTTTTGCTGATCATGCTGTATGGTGGCTCGTTATTTGCGGGACAAGATGACGCTTTCAGTGGTACCATGGTTATTTATATCTGTCTTTTTGATCGCGTGTTATTCCACTTTTTGTTCGGCGGTATGATAATAAAGCGTTGTTTTTTGCCTCCTTTTTTTTTTTTTTTTCTTACGGTGTTTACTGAAGGGGTTAACTAGTGGGCCAGTTTTATAGGTCGGGTCGTTACGGACGTGGCAATACTAAATATGTGTACTTTTATTGTTTTGTTTTTTTTATTTAGATAAAGAAATGTATTTATGGGAATAATATATATATTTTTTTTTCATTATTTTGGAATATTTTTTTTTTTTTTTTACACATTTGGAAATTTTTTTTTACTTTTTTACTTTGCCCCAGGGGGGGACAATACAGATCGGTGATCTGCCAGTTTGCATAGCACTCTGACAGATCACCGATCTGAGAGAAGTGCAGGCTGCTTCACAGTGCCTGCTCTGAGCAGGCTTCTGTGAAGCCACCTCCCTCCCTGCAGGACCCGGATCCGCGGCCATCTTGGATCCGGGTCTGGAGCAGGCAGGGAGGGAGGTAAGACCCTCGCAGCAACGCGATCACATCGCGTTGCTGCTGGGGGCTCAGGGAAGCCCGCAGGGAGCCCCCTCCCTGCGCGATGCTTCCCTGCACCGCCGGCACATCGCGATCATGTTTGATCGCGGTGTACCGGGGGTTAATGTGCCGGGAGCGGCCCGTGACCGCTCCTGGCACATAGTGCCGGATGTCAGCTGCGATAGGCAGCTGACACCCGGCCGCGATCGGCCGCGCTCCCCCCGTGAGCGCCGCCGATCGCGCTGGACGTACTATCCCGTCGGTGGTCATACGGGCCCACCCCACCTCGACGGGATAGTACGTCCGATGTCAGAAAGGTGTTAATTTACATTTATTGTCATCTTATTGTTTACATTCTACCTTTTCTTTTTCTTTCCATTTCTTTTTAATGTTCCTTCTCTTCCTATTTTCATCTCCCTTCTCATTCATCTTTTCTTCTACCATCTCCTTCCCTTTTTTCTTTTAGTAATTACTTTTTTCTTTTCATTCCTCCTTACCTTCCTCTTTTTCCTCTTTCCATTTAATTTCCTTGATATCCCCCTAACCTCCTTTTTTTCTGTACCCATTCCCTTTCTCCTTTCCTTCTTCTTTCCTTTTCCTATTACCTGTCTTTTTCCCTTTCCCTTCCTTTTTTCATTCAAATTTAATTTCCTTTTTCCTCACCCATTTTTCTTCCCCTTTTTTCACATTACTTTCACCTTTTATTTTCCCAATTACTTACTTTTCTTCTTCCTATTCATCTTCTTTTTCCTGCTTTCCGTTCCCTCCACTTTCACATTTCCCTTTCACATTTTCTTACCTCTATACCTTTTCTCTGTCCTTTTCATCTCATCTAGTGAGCCTGTGGATGTTCGAGTCTGGCGGGTTTGGCCAAACATCTAAAAAAAATTGATTCGGGTACCCAAACCCGGACCCCATTTAGATGAAATGACAGCACAGCAACACAGGCTTTGATCTGCGGTAAGACTATTACCATTGGTCAGAGAGCTGCGGTTTTCATGCTTTTAGATGACAGCGTGAGCCAGCAGCTGTGTCCAGCGGTAAAAAGTTTACCGCCGGTCACAGGTGTCAGTTGATGAGAAAGTACTACTCCCATCAGCCTATGCCTGCTGTCGCCGATAACAGTGAGAGCAGGCGCCACTGATGGGCGTATTTATCAGCCGGCGTCTGAGCTATAAAGAAATAAATAACATAAAATTATTTGGGGTCTCTTCTATTTTTGATAACCAGCGCAGGCAAAATTGATAGTAGCTGAGAATGAGCTACTGTGAGCGCAGCTTCAGTGACTATCTGTGACGTCATCCAAATTACTGGAGGTCACAGAGGCTGCGTCTCCCACCAGCACTTCATTGTGAGCGGGGTGAATGAACTGCGGTGACCTCAATGAGATCATCTCGAGAACAGTGAGATATTCTTTCTTCTATGTAGTAAACTGGGTTGTTTGTTGAATGATGACATGCTGCTTCTGTTTGTACATAGTAAATCAAGAGTATTGTGTCAATTTCTGCTCATGTATAATGATTGAACGACATTACTCTTACACAGGGTCCCACCAGGGGGCTAACCGATTCTCCTATGGGCCAGTCCGAGCCTAAAAAGAAGCCAAAACAGGAACAACAGGCATTCTCAGCATTCTCCGTGCCATTAGATGGTACATTTGTAAACTTGTCTCTTTACAGGAGGAGCCTTGTTTTCCAGACCATAGGCTCACTCTGCAGGATCTGTCACAACTAAAAATACCCCCTTTAAGGAACAATCATAGAAAGTTTCAAGCGTCAAAGGTTTTTGCAGCCACAAAATCCTTTGAGACTAATTATTTAAATTATATTTCAGTACAACATACAAATAATATCTTTTTTTTCTCTGATAAATATCACATTCCATATTTATGAATCCTCTTTATAATTACACACTATTATAAGTTAAATCTATTCGGGTTTTTTCCAACCATTGACAAGTTTTCCAATAATCCATATGGTCAGATCTCAAAATGTCTAAGCTAACATGCCAGGCCTCATTGATTTTGTGAAAGGTCCATTGATTTGGCATCTATCTCACTTACACATATTGTCAGAAGTCCATTGAGCCTCTCTGTTAAAGACTCCAGAATATGGTTGTTTTTTTTTTCCCAAAGGTATCCCTTTATCTATGACAAATGGTAAAAGTCATCAATGAAGTCTGACACTAGATCCAATTTTACTGACTGTACATGAAAGGTGAGCGACAACGATGGTCTTCCCAAGTTAATCAATATTAATGAGATATTGGAATTTCTTGTGTATTTTTTACTTATTTTTATCATATTTTGAATTATTTCAAATTACTAAAATTTTCTCTTAAGTCTAACGCTTACCTATTAAACAAATAACTAAAGGTTTACAGCGTTGTTTTATTATTATTATTGATGCATACCATAGGAAGCCATACTAAGAAGGTATTAACCTTGTAGGAATAATCACATATGTTTGATTGGCACTTCTGTCTTCTATTTTCTATCTTCTTTTGTTTCCAAACCTCTGGTATTGCATTCTTCAGGATGCCTGATGTGTCCTGGATCATGACGCACGTCATTAACCTTAATGTGTATGTCATGCCCCGTGGGATTGCATGGGGCTCACTAAAGAATAGCTTTGCCATAGGATTGGACATGGAAGAAGATAGAGGATTGTAGACAGAGGAGTCAATCGGAGAACCAATGGTGGCGGAAAAGGAGAAGTATGTGGAGGGTGGAAGAGAGAGGAGCACAAAACTTTTTTTTTTAATCCTTTCCAACAGATATGTTTTACCTTGAATATATGCAAAGCTAATCTAATTTATTTGCAGATAACGAGCAAATATCCTTAAAGAGGTTGTTAACTCCTAGGACAACCCTTTCTCAATCTGAATGCTTGCTCCCATGAAAATAAAAACACCTGTAAACACCTCTCGTGCTGGCGCCATTTGAACGGTGTTGGCACTTGCATTCCCAGGGATCACGTGAGGTTGTTACTTCACGTAAGCCCTGTGCCCAATCAGCACCGCACTGGCAATACTGTCCCCACCTTCAGAAATATGAGTAATCAAGAGGAAATGAGCGACCAGAGTCAGCTCTCATTTCCTTTTGACTACTTATACGTTTGAAGAAGGGGACATGGATGCTGGCGCTGAACGGGCGCAGGGCTCATGTGGTGGAACAACCTCAAGTCATTCCCAGGAATGTGAGTGCCAACACCACTGACACAGTGTAAGATTGGGAGTGAGTACAGGTGTTTTCATTTTCATGAGGCTAAACATTCAGATCGAGAACGAGTTGTCCTTCTAGTGGACAACCAATTTTATTTGAATTTCGGGATATCTGCTCATTACATTTAAGAAGTTGTCTTACCTGAAGAACTCTAATCCATCCACGTGATTACGGCATAATGAATTCATAGAAGGCGAATGAGTCATCTGCTCGGGACATCCCTTTAATGAGCCAAGATGGACAGTTGCTAACAATCACTGACCCCAGTTCTGCTAGACATAATCACACATGTAGTCAAATGTCCACATGTAATACAACATTTCTCCTTTAGAGGCCGTTATAAAAAAATGAGGAGCCAAAGCCAACTCGGAATCCAGAGCCGCAGAGATTAACTTTTTGTGACGAGAAAAACGTTTTAATTTTGACATCAATGTCAATATTAATTTTAACTAATAATTTGGATGGAAGGAAGATAATCCCAGATGTACTTTATATACTCTACATGCAAAATGTACCTTCAGTGAAAAAGTGTTTTTTTTTTTCTACGCATTGAGATTTGTTTTTGTTATGTGTAGAGTCTCATCCGACGCCCACACGCGCCATGTTTCGAGTTTGTGAAGTATTTAGTCTGGCTGATTATAAATAGCCATTAGTTGCCTGCTGAGCGGTTATTAAGATTTTACAGAACGCCATTCCTCAGAGACGTTTCTGTTGAAACAAGTTTTTCACTGTAATGTACGCTCAACTGTTAAGGTTAAAGAACTTCGAGTGCGCGATAGAACAAACACTTGGTGAATCAGAGTACCATATCGACTAGGAAAATTCCCAGTGTGGTTAAGTGTACGATGACTGGATGTGTCATTATAATTAGTATGTTTTTCAACTTTTATATAATCAACGGAGGCAAAAATATTCTGTAGTGTGGCTCAGAGATAATGAGTGGCCGTAACGATCACAAGTAGAGTAGAGCAAATTTTCTGAAATTCAATTTAGGCAGATTTGCTCTATTCAAATTAAATTTTCTTAGGGGTTAAAGCAATATAAAAATATTTTCCTTAGCTCTCCTTAGCCCTCCGATCAACTGTCCCATCACCGCAGCTCTCCGCCCGGTCTTCCGCTCACTCCTCTTCGGTATTCACTTTTGCTTGGAAACTTCCGCAGCTTACTTGCCCAAAATTTAGATTCATTAGAATTTGCATTTTTTGGGGGAAATTCATTGCAAAATCGATTCTATTAGAATCAATTTGCTCATCTCATTGTAATTCTATATTGGAAAGACCACGCAAGTTCTTTGCTGGATCGGCAGAGCATCGAAGAGGTGTATTGTGTTTCTCTTTAAAAATTTGCTGTTGTTTTTAGTTTTTCAGGAACTGGAAAACACTTTCAATTTTTAGTGATAATGGCAAGTTATAGTAATCCTCAGCATGATACCTCAAGGACTTGTCTACTGACAGATGTTTCATTGTTATGCAGGAAATCCAAATCGAGCAATTTAGCTCTTTATGCAAACATCCCGCTACTGGTCAACTATCATTGCTTGGCAAGAGCACTGATCGTTGTCTTTCATTACCACATTTGTCACCAGATATCTCAATATAAACTGTGTACATTATTACATAGATCTCTTATACCTGAAAAGGATGGTGAACTTATTTTGTACATCCATGTCAGAATAGCACTTTAAGAGTCCAGCGAAAGAATGAGAGAGCTCATATATCAAAGTGTATTAAATCCCTGCCTGCCTATCCTGACAGCTATTCAGTCTCTACTTACCTAACCTGACTGTTATTCTGTATCCACCCACCTATCCTGACAGCTAGTCAGTCTCCGCCCACCTATCCTGACAGCTAGTCAGTCTCCGCCCACCTGACAGCTAGATAGTCTTTGTCCACCTATCCTGACAGCTATTCAGTCTACAACAGCCTATCCTGACACCTATTTAGTCTCTACCCACCTATCCTGACAGCTATTTAGCCTCCACCAGCCTATCCTGACAGCTATTTAGTCTCTGCCCACTTATCCTGACAGCTATTTAGCCTCCACCAACCTATCCTGACAGCTATTCAGTCTCTACCCACCTATCCTGGCAGCTATTCAGTCTCTATCCACCTATCCTGACAGCTATTCAGTTGCTGCCCACCCAGCATGACCAATGCTGCCTTCACTGAGCAGTGTGAGATTTCCTGCATAGTGGACAGCGCTGTAGGCCGGGTACCTAAAACTAATATCTATCACTGTAACATAATTTGTATAGTTGAAATTTTGAGAACTATTATAGCATTATTGTTACTTTATCTATGGAGCTATTATTTATTTGATGACTGTTGGCATTGTCTGGCCATGGTATGGCGGCATATACTTTGCTATCACTACTATTAAGATGCAGTAAGGTATATTATTTTTGTAATGTATGGTGGTGGATTTGTATCACGTTTATACAATATTTAGGCACCTGCAGTAAATATAGCTTAATCAATGCATATTACTATGAGACTTTATTCATGAGCGTGAAAAAAAATTGACTGATTTTTACCCAGAAAAAATGGATGATTTTTCATCTGTATTATCATCCGTAGTGCATTCGTTTTTATACATGAGTAGTGAATAAAACAAAATATACAAGACCAAATACAATTTTCTATAGCATAGAATTGTAATGTATCCATAAAAATGGATGCTATACACATGATCTGTATGTGATCAGATTTTTTTCATCCTTAGACTTGAATGAGCAATTATCATCCCAAAAAAAATCTAGTGTATGCTGCGATTTATTTCACGTGCAGATACAAAGAAAAAACGCTCATCTGAGCAGCCCATTTGAATTACATTGATGACAGTGATTTCCCTTTTTTCATGGATAAAATTGGGACCAAAAATACAGTCTTGTGAATTTGGCCTATTCAACAGCATTATATCGTACAGATGCTGTATTTTAAGTAGCACTCATCCCATCAAAGTTTGTATCCTCTTAATGTCAAGGGGGTGTTGCGATAGAGAGAGCTCAGAGGATTGTGGTGTCTGGTTACACAAACCACTGCACTTATTAGATCTGCTTCACCTTCCTTTTAGCAGTGCATAACTTCCTTGCTCTGTTGTGGCAAGGGTTAATCAATTCTGTCTGTTTCCTGGAGCTCTCCATCCTGAATAGTCTCAGCTGTTCTGTGTTGGCCACTCCTCTCAGGTATATATGCTCACACCTTGCACTGGGGCATTGCTGGTGATAGTTACACCTTCCTGGCTTGATGGTGAATGTTAGTGCTGAATTAGTAGCAGTCTGTTGGTGTAGTTTACAGGAGATATCTGCGGGTATTTGGTATTGTTTGTTTATTCTAATCTTTCTCCAGTTTGTTTTTAACCACCTTCTATTCCCTTGATTTCATCTTGTTTTTTTGTGTGAGTGTATTTGTATGATTGTAGTCTTTTTTATCCCTGTCTGTTTCCCCTATCTGTCAGGTTTGTATTATCCTATTCATTTCTGTTCCTTACCTCCCTGGGTTTGGGGGATGAAACAGTTCAGCATGCATATAGGAGCATAGCAAAGTACAAGGCCACAGCATCTCAACCATCAGGGGTAATCTAGGGAAAAGGGATAGCCTAGCGCCCTCCTAGCTTGAGGTACAGAGAAGGAACCCATTGCCCCTGGAAATCCTACAATAGTATCTTGACAATTAATATATTGCAATCTTCATATATATAGCATTGTGTACTTACAATTGCTCATTTCGCCTTTCTACCCAGTTAATTATTGTCTTCCTTCTGCTCTATGTAGAAATAGGAAGTCTCTTTTACCCGCAAAAAAATCATTCCTCTCTTCATCTTCTGACCTAGCTGCTCCCTGCCAGGGAGTTTTGCAGTGACTTTAAAATGTTGATAGGAGGAGGACTTCTTTCAACAGTACTATAAAGCAGTGTTCCTCAACTTTAGTCCTCATCAAGAGCCACCAACAGGGCATGAACAGGCAAGAACAGGTAAGAATTCAGTCACCTGTGCAATACTAAGGAGATACGGGAAACATGACCTGTTGGTGGCTCTTGAGGACTGGAGTTGGGGAACACTGCTATAAAGAATAAGTTATGGGGCACCTATAAAATCTATTGAAAAGGGCACCCCCTAATCTAAAGATGTCCTGTTTATTATACAAACTGTTGCTTAATGTACAAGATCCTTGTTTGACTTATAAATGAGTCAATTTTTCAAGCTGAAAAAATTGAGTTGTAAAAATCATTAAAAAAAACTCTAAAAATATAACTTAGCTCATTGTCACTCTTACTCTTTATTATGGTCATTAATTTTCTCCACCACCCACCTTTCATACAGACTTTCTAATATGCAGCCAGCATTGCAGCACTGTATGCAGATTATTGTGCTTTCCAGGCAGAAATTTGGGGAATGATTTTTTTCCACCGTATAAATGTAGAAGTAATGGCAACAGAAATAGTTAATTTACACCTCTGAAATATGGAAATAGATGTGAAGGATTGTGAAGAAAATATTATTTAAACAGTTATAAATTACCTTGTTTATATGACTTTCTATACGGCATATGCCGCTGATTCCTCACCATGAGTCACTTTGGTTTCCTTTTATTTCTAATAGATCATTTTTTTACAAGAAATTAAAAATCTACAATATCAGATATCCATATACCGTACTTAATAGAACTCCACCAATGTCTATGGATGCTGTACTTAATGCACATCTATTCATATAATCTCTATAGTTCAACTTAAAGAGTTTTTCCATGTTGTGTCAATAAAGCAAGGAATTAATACCTAGGGAGTCGTCAAGCATTAAAAAACTTATGGCTGGTTTTCTTTTCGGAAAAAGCTCCTGCCTTGAAAAAGATATTGCAGCCCATCTCCATTCCCTTCAATGGGGTAAATCGCAGTGCGATGGCTCAGTGGTTAGCACGGTGGCTCAGTGGTTAGCATGGTTGTTTTGCAGCAATGGAATCCTGGGTTCAAATGCTGCATCTGCAAGGAGTTTGTATGTTCTCCCTGCGTTTGCGTGGGTTGTCTCCGGTTTCCTCCCACACTCCTAAGACATACTGATCGGGAATCTTTATTGTGATCCCCAATGGGGACAGTGATGATGATGATGCTTGAAAAACGCTGTGAAATGAATGGCGCTCTATAAGTGAGACAAAACTCCATGTTTTTTCTAATCATGGACAACCACTTTAAAGAGTATTACGCAGTTCTAGAACTTTATAGAAGTGTATTCCCAACTAATCTCCATACATTACCGTAGTTTTGGTGGAAACCCAACTTCTGGTTCACCACTACCACAGACTGTGGGGAAAAAAGGGCCAAAAGTTTTTATATGTTTCTTCTAAAGAAGATAAATAAATAAAAGCTACTCCTTGCAGGCAACCACTTTGAGGTTGGGAATCATTGGCACAGCAACGATCTTCTCTCTGGACATGTCTGGTGTATTGACATAAATATCCCATGAAATAACAATTTTTTTACACTCTTTTCTAGAATTCTGCACTGCTGTTTTCCTCTATTTCTTGTGTGAATAAATTGACATTCATTCCTATTGTACTAAGGGAGTCGTTCCTACTCATTCTACCGCTGTCCAATCAGTGCTGAGAGTGACTGATGTATAGCGACACCACCATTTCACAAGATGAATTGTAACAACCAATTGTCAACTTATAGCAGAGGAATAGCACAAAGTAGAGATGACTGAAGTTCTGAATGTAATTTTTTTCTTGGAAATGTAACAATTTTTCTAATGAATAATTGCACAGCTGAAACCATTACTGATCTTTGCCTTAAAGAGGGCCATTCACCATATATTTCATGTTGAACTGGACACACAATGTAATAGTGGCTAAAGAGCGGAATACATTTTTTTTGTTTTTTTTAGTTTTGCTTCTCCATTGCGAAGATATTAGCAACCAAAAAATGTGGCAACAAATGAGTTACCTTTTGTTAAGTCCAACTGGGCGTTATCATATAGCAGCTCATATAGGGAGAGGAAGTACGCCCCCAAGTAATAGCAAGTACCAGCCCCCAGTGAAAACTATCTGGTAACACCCACTTGGACTTAACAGAAGTTAACCTACTAGGTGCCAAATACTGTGATTGCTAATATCTCCACAACAGAGGGACAAAGTTTAAAATGTTTTCTTCCACTCTGCAGTCACTATTTCATTGTGTGTCCAGTTAAACATGAAAACATAGGTGAAAGGTATTCTTCAAGAAATTTTTGTTATTATTATTTTAATATCCTCCAGGCATTGTAAAAAAAATGTATAACATACTTCATTACTGTATTTTGTTTCCTACTCTTCCAAACATCATGCTACTTGTTGTTTTATTTACGTGGTTAGTTATTACTCCTTTAGTAGTTGCTTTCAACTGCTGCTCAGTCAGGATTATACTCTATTTACATATTTACACACAATCCAATTATGGGAGTTACCCCGTGTGAATACTGGGGTGGACAGCAGAGAAGATCATACATAGAACGTCCTATACATAATACTTTTTTTTTTTACAAATAGAGAATCTATTTTCGCTGAGCAGCAGTTGTAAGAAGCTTCTAAAGGAAAATGAACTGATCATGTAAAATAACACTGTAAGTTTGCAATGCCTGGAGGATAACTAAATAGAATAAAAATGAGATACTCTTTAAGCGACTCAACAATTTATCTAAAATAACAGTAATTTTCATAATAACCTACTATTTGCTAAATTTAAAAACTTTCCCCATTTGAATTCTTTGACACCAGGTTTATAGCCTTTTCCTAAATTTATATTAGAAGATCAGTATGGAGTGCATTTTCCTTTAAAAGTCCCTCTCTGATACCATAGATAAAAACCGATATTCTCCCAATCAACTCAATTTATCAGCATAAGGGATTTTTTTTTTTAATCTGCTCTAATCCTCCAGCAAGACGAGGGACATTTATGTACATATGAGAGTAATGACTGCCATACACTCATTTTTACATAGATTTTCCCATTTCAATTCACCTCTGTGCTAATGTACTTCTCCGAGAAAGATGGAAAAGATACAGATTTAAAAAATACCTAAACCCGGCTCAAACCTAATTTCCCGTGGGACTGATAAGACTTGCCATATTTCGTGCTCCTGTTCTTGTTATTGTGTTATCGGCCCCAGAAATAGAGACACACTTCCATTTCTATCCTCTTTATTATGTATTGGGAAAATAGAAGAGTCTCACTTTTCAATCCATTATGTGCTTAAGTAAATAATATGTAGTGCTGGTTAGATTTACTAAAGTCATTTATTTTAGGTTAAGTGCAGTAAATATGTTCTCATTTACTCTCTCCATTTTGTAAGTGAAAAAAAAAAAAACACGGATATTCACCTTGACATATTTAGCCAATACAAATGATGCATAAAGTTAACATTACACAAAATGTAAAATCTGAAAACAACCAAAAATAAGAAATACATTGAGTTCTACTGCATATGATAAACATTAGATTAATTTTTGGTTAACAATTTATAGTATATAATATACATATAATCTCTATTCACTTTATGAAAAAATAAACAAACAAGTAAAAAAAAAACACAAAAGTAATTATAATCAAAATGCACATCACAATTAAAGCACTAATAGATTTAGAGTGTCTGAAAATTTCACGCACAAAATAAATGTGAATAATTCATCAAAATATAAAAATTGTAAAAGAAGAAACAAGTATAAGAATGGTAAAAAAAATCAAGACAAAACCAGAAATGATAAGTTACATATCGTGTTAGATAAATACGTACTTTATATGTCATATAATGAAAAAAAATACATCCAAGCACAGTGAGAAGTAAAGATAAAAATAAAAAAAGGATAAAAAAAAGTATAATTACAATTATTAAGGCATGTTCATAGAAAAGGCCTCACCTGGTGAGATGGAATCATGAAGCTGTAGGTCTAGAAGAGTAGCATGTCCCAAAGGGGGTAATGTATCAGAGCAGATCTTGACAAATATAACATGGATCCATGCAACCAGGACAGCATGGTGTGCTGGATGGGAGATAATCAAGCAAAGCAGGTAGCACAGATAAAGCAGAGACAGGTGTGAGGAAAGACAGGAGAATCAACAGAAGTTGAAAGTGGTACCATCTACCAGGGAAGCAGTTAATTACAAGAATGCAGTCTTTCTAGATATTGACTTCCAGTAGGTCGATGGTAAACAGGAGTAACCGAGAAGTAAATGTTGTCTGTTATCTTTCAGCGGGGCAATCGATAATAGCGGCATGGTAACTTAGAAGAAAATGCAGCTTGTACACTCACTTAAAAGAATGAAACTACCTTGATTATAAAGAAAAAATGTGAAAAGACTGAGAACAATTGCAAGAAATTTGCAACTTGCGTCATGAGAGGTTGGAGTGGACAACACCAAATAAGTTGGACTGATCTTGGAACTTACACTGGTTTCGGTAAGGAAGTCAGAAGAAGCTGAGGTAAAGACAATCAAACGGCTTGAGCTCAGCCAAGTGATGTAGACAAAATCTCCTCACCATCTTGAAGCAACTGTGGACAAACCTACTTAAAACCCAAACATCTGACCTTTGTCAAAGCCAACTTTAAAAGTCCTAGTAGCTTAGGGTGCTTAGCGAAGTGGAATTCCTAGGTGGACTACTGCAAAAGGAAGGTGGCTATAGAAGAAGGGAGCCAGGCCCGGCAGTTTGCTAGGAAAGGTGAGTAAGAAACACATACTCACCTCCTGGAGCAGTGCTGTTGATGCTATTGCAGCGCCCCAGAGTCCTGGTTGTTGCAGTATTGATGCTCCACCGCTAAGGGGGGCTATGGTACGTCTGATGGCACTGAAGGAGTTCACCTGACCAGGTATCACAGACACCAATACACTTCACAGTCTGGCCTCCAGGGAGAGCTAAGGGTGCTATGTATTAGGCCACTCCTCACAATCTGGTAAAACTGGGGGTTAGATAGGAAGTTAGACAGAAGCTGACTGGGTTGGAACCAGGCAACATCCTGTGGCACTTCATAGCGTGTTGCAGGGGAAGATGGGTGGGATCCTGACAGAGGCCTAGCAAACAGAAAGAACGTTATGGGACCGCGCCTGCACTTCATCGCGGCGGTACCCTAAGAAAGGACAAGAAGCGAGGTTTATTGTGCTGAGTGAGAAACGAGATCAACGCAACAAGGAGAAACACCAGTAGAAGTCGTGCTGTAAGACGAGGCAACATCCTACTGAGGCGCGCAGCCAGTGGCCGGAAACGCCGAGGAAGTATTGAGCTCCAGGCCTTACTTCAAACCTACGGCAGGACAGTCAGTTCTAGGCGGGCTGTCTCACCGAAAATCACCTAAGCAGACATAGGGGGCAACATTTGGAGAGTGGCAACTCTAGGGTCCCGGAAGACCTCCGAGCCTACCCGTCATATGGGTGCGTCCTAGCCATATCATCTGGGGGGGACGAAGAAGAACATCATAATCGAGTTGTGAGGGAACTTCAGAAACAGACACAACAGTTGTGAGGACTATCCCGTAAGCACAGCAGGGAAGGACTACAACACACAAGCGCTAGAAGGTAGGCACAGATTTCCACCTGCAAAGGGAACTCTGGAGGTGCCATCGGACCGGCCGGACTCAGGTAGCCTGGTTAACCGTATTCCGGACTGAGGATCCTGAAGCCTTCAGTAAAGAGGTAAAGAGACTGCAACCTGGTGTCCTCATTATTTACCGCGACCTACACCATACCACAACATCATCTCATTCTCAACTTTCACTGGACGCCCCTCAGCAGGTTCACGGACCGGGCCTAGCCACCGTGACAACCCCAGAACTGAGACGCAGAGGCCCAGTACCGGGTACCCCTCGGCCCTGCGGTAGTGGGGGCGCTCCAACTTGGCGTCACGAACAGGATCTACTTAAGCCTGAAGAATCAGGTCATGTGTGCCTTGGAATTGTGATTTATTGTTCTTGGACTGTGACTTATTGCAAAGACTGTGTATTGCCACTTGCCGCCAAGAGTTCCCGCCAAAAACCGCCGCCATTGCGACACCATGTGGCGCGCAGGAAGAGTGGGGCGTGTCGTCGTGGGAGTAGCTTGGAAGAATGGCGCGAAGGTTGAGCCAGCCCCTCACAGGTACTACTATGTTCGGGAGATATGCCCATCAACGAGGGAGGTCCGCCTCCTAGTCTGGGACGGTGGCGGGAAAAGGAACCGCCCTCCGGACGGGGGGAGCCAGAAATCCTGGACGACGCGAGACGGAGCCAGATTGGCAAGATGACGAGCGAAGGTCGCCCAGAAGAGGGGGAGGAGGCCCGCACCAGTCCCAGCCAATGGGAGCTGAGCAAACTCTCACCAGGCTGCGAGGAACGGGAAATTCTCGGGGCGGAAGTGGAGGAGCTATGCCATCAGCTTCGGAGTCTGTGTCGGCGAAAAGCCGTTACCAGTGAGGAGCT
Source organism: Ranitomeya variabilis (assembly GCF_051348905.1). NCBI lineage: Eukaryota > Metazoa > Chordata > Amphibia > Anura > Dendrobatidae > Ranitomeya > Ranitomeya variabilis. Next base: position 737,602,575 of record NC_135234.1, read on the forward strand.
GCCCCACCCCCAAGCGCTGGTACCGCAATCTGAGGAGAAGAGGGCTGACGCCGGGGATACCGCAGAGGTGGATGGCGCCATTAACCCGGCCCGGGCGGCCGAAGAGCCCCTGCTCGTGGACATAGACTCCCCTCCACCCAGACCACCCGGACGGGTGTGTAGCCGCCTTGAATGCGAGCGGCCGTGGGAGACGCTAAAGACCGCCGATGCCCCCTTACGGCCCGCTGCACAGCCCGTGAACCTCCAGGGTGAGTGGATGACATTCAAGTGGACCTGCGCTACCACCAACTTGATCGGGTTCCCTGGAGAGGCTCAGCCCGAGGGGAGAGCATCGAGGTTATCCACCAACGGGAGTATCGCCAACAGCTACGCCGACAGGAGGAGAAGTGGGCCCGAAAGAAGGAACTCCGCCGACGGGCCGAACGGGAAAAAGAACTCCAGGACAAGATGCGGGTTAGACAGACGGCTGGGGAGGACTGGGGCCCGCAGCACTATGGAGTCATCAGCACCTTCCGGATGCAGGGAGGTTGGGGCTTCATCAAAGAGCCCGGTCTCGCCTTGGAGATATTCGTGAACCGGCGGGATGTGGAGGCGCACCTCATCGAGGGACACCCAGGCCGGGATCTTTACCCGGGGGACCGCGTTTGGTACACCCGCCACTGGGGAGACAAAGGGTGGTATGCTTTGCACATGCGCAAGTACAAGCCAGAAGTGACTGTGCCACCTTCCTGTGATTCCCCGGGACCGGCGGTCATTGCTCCAATCTCCTTGTGTGCCAAATGCCTGCGGACCATCACCCCGAGGAGAACCGTGAGTACACAGACCCCCATTAAGGGTGCGGATGCACTCTATGTGGTAGCCGGTGGTGGGCAGTACCCACGGAAGCCACCCCTAGACTTAGAGGGATAAACCTTGATACCACAGAAATGTATATAGTTGATTGTTTATCTTTTTGTTCTGCTGCTACAACCCGACTAGGGTTAACTCTTAAAGGGATCCCTTAGTTTACCCGGTATCCCTACTTTTGTTTTTGCTTTTGGTTCCTGTTCATCATTGTTGAAAAGAACTGCTGGATCATGAACACTGCATGATTACAAACTTATTGTAAATAGTTCGCACCTTCTTAAAGGTGCCCTCTACTGGTTTTACAAAGAAAAGGACTCTTTGCAAAGACACTGTTCTTGGAAACAGCACCGGAGTCCTTGCTGTATACGAACTTGCAGCTTGAGAAGTTGCACTACCTGCGAGAGACTTGGTCCCTTCTTAAAGGGGACGTTCACCAATAGCACTTAAAGTCGAATAATGCTTACATGTCGAAGTTATATGTAGTTAGCTAGTTAATTGTAAGAAATGTTTAATAATGTGTTAGAGAATGAGGACAGGAAGTGAACCCGCACGGGGTTAGTCGGTGAGTCCTCCTAGAAGCCGTACAGAGATGGCTCAGCAATCCTAAACTGAGAGAAGGTTGATAAGTTCTATACTGTGTATAGTGGCAGAAAGGCAGTAGGCCCGGATGAGGAATGGGGCGGTCCTGCAACAGAGCGAGAGGCAGTAGGCCTGGAGCAGATAGACAGGCGGTCCTGCAGATGTAAAGGTGGAAGATGAAGAAAAGTTGATTAGCCTTATAGCGTTTTATAAGAAGGTCTTTAGTGGATTCAGCTCATACGTCCTTAAAGGCAATGTTAAATTATTGTTCAGAAATTGCACTAAGTAGAATACCCGGTTGGGTAAGAGAAGTTATTTATAGTATGTTATTTAAAATATTTAACCATGTTTGTAACGTTCAAGTGTCCTCACCTCCCATAAAGGGAAGCTCTGTTCAAATTTACTTATTGTTGCATTTCAAAAATTGTATGTCTTTTTGCTGACATGTATTGTTGTTTTCTTCCCAGTCCAGGAGTACTGGATTTAACCGAGGGGGAGTGCAGCGCCCCAGAGTCCTGGTCGTTGCAGTACTGATGCTCCGCCGCTAAGGGGGGCTATGGTACGTCTGATGGCACTGAAGGAGTTCACCTGACCAGGTGTCACAGACACCAATACACTTCACAGTCTGGCCTCCAGGGGGAGCTAAGGGTGCTAAGTATTAGGCCACTCCTCACAATCTGGTAAAACTGGCGGTTAGATAGGAAGTTAGACAGAAGCTGACTGGGTTGGAACCAGGCAACATCCTGTGGCACTTCATAGTGGCGGTACCCCAAGAAAGGACAAGAAGCGAGGTTTATTGTGCTGAGTGAGAAACGAGATCAACGCAACAAGGAGAAACACCAGTAGGAGTCGTGCTGTAAGACGAGGCAACATCCTACTGAGGCGCACAGCCGGTGGCCAGAAACGCCGAGGAAGTATTGAGCTCCAGGCCTTACTTCAAACTTACGGCAGGACAGTCAGTTCTAGGTGGGCTGTCTCACCCAAAATCACCTAAGCAGACATAGGGGGCAACATTTGGAGAGGGGCGACTCTAGGGTCCCGGAAGACCTCCGAGCCTACCCGTCATACGGGTGCGTCCTAGCCATATCATCTGGGGGGACGAAGAAGAACATCATAATCGAGTTGTGAGGGAACTTCAGAAACAGACACAACAGTTGTGAGGACTATCCCGTAAGCACAGCAGGGAAGGACTACAACACACAAGCGCTAGAAGGTAGGCACAGATTTCCACCTGCAAAGGGAACTCTGGAGGTGCCATCGGACCGGCTGGACTCAGGTAGCTTGGTTAACCGTATTCCGGACTGAGGATCCTGAAGCCTTCAGTAAAGAGGTAAAGAGACTGCAACCTGGTGTCCTCGTTATTTACCGCGACCTACACCACACCACAACATCATCTCATTCTCAACTTTCACTGGACGCCCCTCAGCAGGGTCACGGACCGGGCCTAGCCACCGTGACAACCCCAGAACTGAGACGCAGAGGACCGGTACTGGGTGCCCCTCGGCCCTGCGGCAGTGGGGGCGCTCCACTATGTCACCCGGGAGCAGCCAATCAACGGGAGCTGACCAACTGAGCCATCACACTTCTGTCAGATGGAACTGTGCCAGTTACATTAATGTGAATCAAATCATCAAAAATTCTAGCTGAAATTTCCTGCCCTATCCTACCAAAGTCAGTGTGATAAGTTTTGACCTATCGGTGGAACAGGGGCAGTTACCATAGTTTGCCAATTTACGGACATTACCATATCAGACATTTATGGCATGTTCTAGGTACTCCCCTGTAGAGTACATAGGTAATGGCTCAGGAACCTTGAAAATAGCCAAAATACTAAATTAATTAACAAAATCACAGCTATTGCTCCACAAAATTATTCTTTTATATGTCCATCACAATGTTTTGAAGCAAATAAAAATAGAATAATGAGTCGAAGAACTCTCAAGGAACCTTATTTTAATTAACTGCATTCTTTTTTTTAAATGTTTGTTGAAATTCAGAATGTGTATAATTAATTTAGAAAATCATACCCGAGTATCGAGGGAGTAGATTTGTAAGTGCATATTAATGTCCTGCTTGCCGACGATGAGCCGCGTTCATCCCTGGTGCCTTCAGACTACCTAAAATCACACAAGGATTTCTGACTTTAATGAAAAAAAAGGGAATTATTGACTTTAAGCTTGAATTATAAGTTCTCTTCTTATAAGGCTTTATTCTCGAACCATAGCAAGCTTCAATAGGCCGTCTAACAAATTCCACCTCTTCCCTTCGGCATGAATACTACCCGTTGGCTTTTTGTTATCCTTTATCTACAGCAAAAGCCAAGAGGCGTGACCCTATAGGAGTCTGATTATCCTCTAGTTCTATCCCCAGTTACGAGATAGTGAATAGCGACTGTTGGATATTATTGGCCATTAATTAACTCTAGCTGTGGCTTCATTCCCAATGAAAGGCATCCTAATGTCTGATAACTTTTGGAACAACTCAAAGCAAAGAATAAAAATGCAAATAGCAAAATGATAGAGGCCAGAGATATTAAGGTAGGTAGGAAGAGTCCAGGGAAGTCTCCTGGCTTCAAGTGATATTGTAATAATTATAGGGGATAACTCAGGAGACTCTTTGTGTGGAACAAGACAACTACAGGACACAGTTTTATAAGTGGTAAAGTCTATATTATCGCACGGTGATTCAAACAGGTGCAGAGAGAAACTCAAGTCCACAACACTTGGTGTAAATATTAAATGCAGCTTAGCAGTCTATAGGAAACTTCAAAGGAAAATGAAATCAAGCAGAAAGTCTATGAAGCACAGTTATTCTTGAGGATACTTGACACGAATAAATCCTTGTCTTAGTCCAAACACAGATAGATAAGCTTAGATAAGCTTATAAGGCAGTTCAAATAATATCTTAGCTCAACCAGGGAGGCCTGGTTAATAATCTCAGGTTTTTGCAGAGCAGAAACAGCTTACATGTCCAGCAAATGCAGATGGAAGCAAACACGAGCAGCAGATGAAGGAGGATTACTGGAAACTTGTGTATGCAGCAGGAACTCAGAGCAGAGTAGCAGGATAACCCCACAGGTTCACAGGAGCAGGTATATAGCCAGGGAGTCATCAGAGGTCAGGAGCTGGATGCAAGGCAGAATACTCTAGCACAGACTGAAGGCTGGGGTGGAGTTTTATAGCAGGAAGACACAGTGCACATGAGACCAAAGAGGCCATCTTGGAAAAGGACAGTAATGCACAAAAGGTAAAAAATGTTCAGAGTCCTGACAGATATGAAAGACTAAGGATGGTATTATAGTGATGGAGAGAAGTGCTGGTAAAAGTGCTGACTATAGAATAAATCAGAGGTGGGGAACCTCAGTCCCCAGGGCAATTTATGGCCTCAATGACCTTTTATCAGGCCCCTGAGTACATTCTCAGGGACTGCATTCTTGGGCAGGGAGCTGTATTTTGATTGCCACAAGCTCATTAATTTCTTCTTGCTCTGTTAGCACACACACGCAATGTTCACTTCTGAACACTGAAGAGCATGCAATGAAAGATTACGTCCTGACTAGTGTTGAGCATTCCGATACTGCAAGTATCGGGTATCGGCCGATATTTGCTGTATCGGAATTCCGATACCGAGTTCCGATATTTTTGCGATATCGGAAATCGGAATCGGAAGTGTGCGGTGCGTATGGTTCCCAGGGTCTGGAGGAGAGGAGACTCTCCTTCAGGCCCTGGGATCCATATTCATGTAAAAAATAAATAATAAAAATAAAAAATATTGATCTACTCACCCCTCCGGCGGACCCTGGACCTTAGTGATGTAACCGGCAGCCTCTGTTCCTAAGAATGAGTGAGTGTAGGGCCTGCGATGACGTCGTGGCTTGTGCTTGGTCGCATGAGCGGTCACATGAGCGGTCACGCGACCAATCACAAGCCGCGATGTCATCGAAGGTCCTTCACTCTGCATTCTTAGGGAACGGAGGCAGACGCTTGGACCGGTGAGAGCCGGGGCCGTCAGAGGGGTGAGTATTAGGGTTGAGCAACTTTTATTTTTATAGGATCGGGTCGGGTTTCACGAAACCCGACTTTCTCAAAAGTCGGGTCGAGTGAAATCAGCCGATCCGATAAAAAAGTCGGGGTCGGGGTCGGCCGAAACACGAAACCCAATGCAGTGCAATGGGATACTATGGTTCCCAGGGTCTGAAGGAGAGGAAACTCTCCTTCAGGCCCTGGGATCCATATTAATATGTAAAATAAAGAATCAAAATAAAAAATATTGATATACTCACCCTCGGAAGCGCCCTGGTACTAACCGGCAGCCTTCCTTCCTAAGAATGAGCGCGTGAATGACCTGCGGTGACGTCGCGGCTTGTGATTGGTCGCGAGCGGTCACATGGGCGGTCACGCGACCAATCACAAGCCGCGACGTCATCTAAGGTCCTTCACGTGCTCATTCTTAGGAAGGAAGGCTGCCGGAAAGAAGCAGGGCGCGTCCGAGGGTGAGTATATTCCTATTAGGTATATACTCACCCTCGGACACGCCCTGCTTCTTTCCGGCAGCCTTCTTTCCTAAGAATGAGCGCGTGAAGGACCTTAGATGATGTCGTGGCTTGTGATTGGTCGCGTGACCACCCATGTGACTCCTCGCGACCAATCACAAGCCGCGACGTCACCGCAGGTCATTCACGCGCTCATTCTTAGGAAGGAAGGCTGCTGGTTAGTACCAGGGCGCGTCCGAGGGTGAGTATATCAATATTTTTTATTTTGATTCTTTATTTAACACCTAAATATGGATTCCGATACCGATTCCCGATATCGCAAACATATCAGAACTCGGTATCGAAATTCCGATACCATATTCAGAAGATCGCCGACCTCATGGCCGACCCCACACAGGGGTCGGGTTTCATGAAACCTGACTTTGCCAAAAGTCGGCGACTTCTGAAAATGGCCGACCCGTTTCGCTCAACCCTAGTGAGTATATCAATATTTTTTTTTTTTTTATTCTTTATTTTATACATGAATATGGATCCCAGGGCCTGAAGGAGAGTTTCCTCTCCTTCAGACCCTGGGAACCATTCCGATATTTTGTGTCCCATTGATATGCATTGGTATCGGGTATCGGTATCGGCGATATCTGATACTTTTTGGGTATCGGCCGATCCAATCCGATACCGATACCTTTGCATATCGGAAGGTATCGCTCAACACTAGTCCTGACTCCAGTGGTTCCGTCAGGATGTACTTTGTGGGCGGAGTTTGTACAGCCCCCGAAGGATGGTATAATTATCCACGTGGCCCTTAGCAGAAAAAAGATTCCCCACCCCTGGAATAAATAGCTGCAAAAAAATTGTTTAAAAATACACAGAAGTTGCATTTTTTTACATTATAATATAGTATAGATTTTATATTTTATGGCTTTAATATATAAAAAAGATTACTTATATTGGTTTTATAAAGGCCCATAGGATAATTCATCCATTCTGAGTTTGAGAAACCAATGGTTTATCAAAACAGGGTAGAGAACCTTTGTGAAAAAATATATAAAATAAATTCTAAGAAATGATCCAGGGTCAAAGTAAATCCACAATAAAATAGTAGATAAAGCATTGCTTTACAGCCCACCACAGTAATTAACCCCTTCACCCCCAAGGGTGGTTTGCACGTTAATGACCGGGCCAATTTTTACAATTCTGACCACTGTCCATTTATGAGGTTATAACTCTGGAACGCTTCAACGGATCTTGGCGATTCTGACATTGTTTTCTCGTGACATATTGTACTTCATGATAGTGGTAAAATTTCTTCGATATAACTTGCGTTTATTTGTGAAAAAAACGAATATTTGGCGAAAATTTTGAAAATTTTGCAATTTTCCAACTTTGAATTTTTATGCCCTTAAATCACAGACATATGTCACACAAAATACTTAAGAAGTAACATTTCCCACATGTCTACTTTACATCAGCACAATTTTGGAACCAAAGTTTTTTTTGTGACGGAGTTATAAGGGTTAAAAGTTGACCAGCAATTTCTCATTTTTACAACACCATTTTTTTTTAGGGACCACATCTCATTTGAAGTCATTTTCAGGGGTCTATATGATAGAAAATACCCAAGTGTGACACCATTCTAAAAACTGCACCCCTCAAGGTACTCAAAACCACTTTCAAGAAGTTTATTAACCCTTCAGGTGTTTCACAGGAATTTTTGGAATGTTTAAATAAAAATGAACATTTACCTTTTTTTCACACAAAATTTATTTCAGCTCCAATTTGTTTTATTTTACCAAGGGTAACAGGAGAAAATAGACCCCAAAATATGTTGTACAATTTGTCCTGAGTACGCTAATACCCCATATGTGGGGGTAAACCACTGTTTGGGTGCATGGCAGAGCTCGGAAGGAAAGGAGCGCCATTTGACTTTTCAATGCAAAATTGACTGGAATTGAGATGGGACGCCATGTTGCATTTGGAGAGCCCCTGATGTGCCTAAACATTGAAACCCCCCACAAATGACACCATTTTGGAAAGTAGACCCCCTAAGGAACTTATCTAGATGTGTGGTGAGCACTTTGACCCAACAAGTGCTTCACAGAAGTTTATAATGCAGAGCCGTAAAAATAAAAAATCATATTTTTTCACAAAAATGATCTTTTCGCCCCCAATTTTTTATTTTCCCAAGGGTAAGAGAAGAAATTGGACCCCAAAAATTGTTGTGCAATGTGTCCTGAGTACGCTGATACCCCATATGTGGGTGTAAACGATTGTTTGGGTGCAGGGCAGAGCTCGGAAGGGAAGGAGCGCCATTTGACTTTTCAATGCAAAATTGACTGGAATTGAGATGGGATGCCATGTTGCGTTTGGAGAGCCCCTGATGTGCCTAAACATTGAAACCCCCCACAAGTGACACCATTTTGGAAAGTAGACCCCTTAAGGAACTTCTCTAGATGTGTGTTGAGCACTTTGACCCAACAAGTGCTTCACAGAAGTTTATAATGCAGAGCTGTAAAAATAAAAAATCATATTTTTTCACAAAAATGATTTTTTAGCCCCCAGTTTTGTATTTTCACAAGGGTATCAGGATAAATTGGACCCCAAAAGTTGTTGTCCAATTTGTCCTGAGTACGCTGATACCATATGAGGGGGGGAACCACTGTTTGGGCGCATGACAGAGCTCGGAAGGGAAAGAGCACCATTTGGAATGCAGACTTAAATGGATTGGTCTGCAGGCGTCACGTTGCATTTGCAGAGCCCCTGATGTACCCAAACAGTACAAACCCCCCACAAGTGACCCCATATTGGAAACTAGACCTCCCAAGGAACTTATCTAGATGTGTTTTGAGAGCTTTGAACCCCCAAGTGTTTCACTACAGTTTATAACGCAGAGCCGTGAAAATAAAAATTCTTTTTTTTTCACAAAAATGATTTTTTAGCATCCAGTTTTGTATTTTCACAAGGGTATCAGGATAAATTGGACCCCAAAAGTTGTTGTCCAATTTGTCCTGAGTACACTGATACCCCATATGTTGGGGTAAACCCCTGTTTGGGCACACGGGAGAGCTCTGAAGGGAAGGAGCACTGTTTTCCTTTTTCAACGCAGAATTGGCTGGAATTCAGATCGGATGCCATGTCCCGTTTGGGGAGCCCCTGATGTGCCTAAACAGTGGAAACCCCCCAATTATAACTGAAACCCTAATCCAAACACACCACTTACCCTAATCCCAACAGTAACCCTAACCACTCCTCTAACCCAGACACACCCAACCCTATTCCCAACCGTAAATGCAATCCAAACCCTAACCCTATCTTTAGCCCCAACCCTAACTGTAGCCCCAACCCTAGCCCCAACCCTAGCCCTAACCCTAGCCCTAACCCTAGCAATAACCCTAGCCCTATCACTAGCCCTAACACTAGCCCTAACCCTAGCCCTAACCCTAGCCCCAACCCTAGCCCCAACCCTAGCCCTAACCCTAGCCCCTACCCTAGCCCTAACCCTATTACCAACCCTAGCCCCAACCCTAGCCCTAACCCTAGCCCCAACCCTAGCCCCAACCCTAGCCCTAACCCTAACCCTAGCCCTAACCCTAACCCTAACCCTAGCCCTAACTCTAGTCCTTACTCTAGCCCTAACCCTAACCTTAACCCTAATGGGAAAATGGAAATAAATACATTTTTTAATTTTTTTATTTTTTCCCTAACTAAGGGGGTGATGAAGGGGGGTTTGATTTACTTTTATAGCGGGTTTTTTAGCGGATTTTTATGATTGGCAGCCGTCACACACTGAAAGATGCTTTTCATTGCAAAAAATATTTTTTGCGTTACCACATTTTGAGAGCTATAATTTTTCCATATTTGAGTCCACAGAGTCATGTGAGATCTTGTTTTTTGCGAGACGAGTTGACGTTTTTATTGGTAACATTTTCGGACACGTGACATTTTTTGATCGCTTTTTATACCGATTTTTGTGAGGCAGAGTGATCAAAAACCAGCTGATAATTGATAAAGCAGTTTTATTCGACGGGTCAGTACGATTATAGCGATACCTCATTTATATCATTTTTTTATGTTTTGGCGCTTTTATACGATAAAAACTATTTTATAGAAAAAATAATTATTTTGGTATATTTTATTTTTTGCTGATGATGCTGTATGGCGGCTCGTTTTTTGCGGGACAAGATGACGTTTTCAGCGGTACCATGGTTATTTATATCAGTCTTTTTGATCGCATGTTATTCCACTTTTTGTTCGGCGGTATGATAATAAAGCGTTGTTTTTTGCCTGTTTTTTTTTTTTTTTTTTTTCTTACGGTGTTTACTGAAGGGGTTAACTAGTGGGGCAGTTTTATAGGTTGGGTCGTTACGGACGCGGCGATACTAAATATGTGTACTTTTATTGTTTTTTTTTATTATTTAGCTAAAGAAATGTATTTATGGGAATAATAAATATATATTTTTTTTATTTATTTAGGATTTTTTTTTTTTTTACACACATGTGGAAATTTTTTTTTTAACTTTTTTACTTTGTCCCAGGGGGGGACATTACAGATCATTGATCTGACAGTGTGCACAGCACTCTGTCAGATCTGCGATCTGCTGTGCAGGGCTGCAGGCTTACCAGCGCCTGCTCTGAGCAGGCACTCGGTAAGCCACCTCCCTCCCTGCAGGACCCGGATGCCGTGGCCATCTTGGATCCAGGACCTGCGGCGAGGAGGGAGGTAGGAGACCCCCGGAGCAATGCGATCACATCGTGTTGCTCCGGGGGTCTCAGGGAAGCCCGCAGGGAGCCCCCTCCCTGCGCGATGCTTCCCTACACCGCCGGTACACCGCGATCATGTTTGTGCCGGGGGTTAATGTGCCGGGGGCGGTCCGTGACCGCTCCTGGCACATAGTGCCGGATGTCAGCTGCGATATGCAGCTGACACCCGGCCGCGATCGGCCGCTCTCCCCCCAGTGAGCGCGGCCGATCGCGTATGACGTACTATCCCATCGGTGGTCATACGGGCCCACCCCACCTCGACGGGATAGTACGTCAGATGTCAGAAAGGGGTTAATAGATGATCACTTAATTATTGATGAGCGAGGGGTACCCGTTGCTTGGGTTTTCCAGAGCACGCTCGGGTGACCTCCGAGTATTCCCTTCACTTTGATATTTAGGACTTTAATAGTCCATTACACCAGCACCTCGCTCCCGTTGACTACCGAGGGCGCGCCATTTTTCTTTACTCTGAGTATTTATTACTGCTTGGAGATTTCATTTTCATCACGGCAGCTGAATGATTTACAGCTACTAGACAGGCTGAGTACATGTGGAGGTTGCCTGGTTGCTAGGGAATCCCCACATGTACTCAGCCTGGCTAGAAGCTGTAAATCATTCAGCTACCAATATGAAAACTAAATCTCTGAGCAGTTACAAATACTTAGAGGTCATCCGAGGGTGCTCGGGAAAACCCGAGCAACAAGTACACTCGCTCATCACTACCCTTAAATTGTCCAGTCTTGCAACTCTATGTGACTGCAGATTTGTGAGTCCTCACATAGTGCTCACTGCACGCTGTGAGGATTCTCCAGTGCCGACGTAGGGAGCGACCGCTATTTGACTGCCATTATGAGATTTGCATTATAAGGTTAAGTGCCAGCTACATGAGAGCAGCCTGGCTCAGCACAATTGAATTTATCAAGGCTGGATACAGTTTAGTCGGAATGTGACTGAAAGCATACAATTCATATACTTGCGGCCATGTGCCTGCTGCTCCTGGCATCGGCATCGGGAAATCCTCACAGCACACAGGTCACGCAATGTGAGGATTCACAGCTTTCACAGGATTGCAGCATGACGAGGGTCTGCTGTCATTATCTTACATTTGTATTTTTAGAACGGTAAGCGTGGATTCTAGAGACAAGTAAACTGATTTGATGCAAATTTAATTTGTGTTGAATTTTAATGAATTCACTGAACTTGGGAATTTCAAAGAATTGTGTTTTTTTTTTATTTACACAAATTGCCTAAAATGACAACTGCCATCTTGCATATTGGAATCGATTGCATCAGCCCGAGCAGGTTCACATGATCTTTACCATAATGTAGCAGGGACTATCATAGCCTGTATAAAAGCAAATGAAAAGAATTCAGCAGCAATTTTGAGATGAATCTGGATTGTGAGAGATCACAGCTTAGCCATAGATATAGATATAGAAATACTGAATAAACATTACGGATAGTGTGTAACAGCACAGCAGTGGAGGATGCTTACCATCTGTTTACCATATATGCTGAAATCACTTTGACATCACTAATGCTGTTTGCCTTAAATAACTTGAAAATAGTTGGATACAGTCATAGGACACTTCAAAGTGTTACAAGAGTCTTTTCAAGGCAAATGGAATATTTGTGATTTGGTGCAAATCATTTTTTGGGGAAAAATATGGCAAAACTAGTAAAGTCAAATGTCAATCTCTAGTAGATGCTTCTGCATCCAAAGAGGATGCCTACAGATGAGCTAATAGCAAAGATTTCATGTTTGTAAATGAAAAGAGCCCATTGCTTGTTTGCACTTTTGATCTGCAATTAAGGCTGGTTTCACACTTGCAGCGTTTGTACAGGAAAAAACACATGCGTTTTTTTTCCCTAGGTTTAACATTAAAAACGTTTTTTTGCTGCATGCGTTCTGTCACAGAAATGCAACATGTAGTAATTTCTAGAGGCGTCTTTTGCCGCAAAAAAACGCATGTTGCATGTTGTTGTCTATGTAAACGCATGCGTTTTTAAGCACATGCGTTTGCTTGCGTTAAAAACGCATGCGTTTTTATAGAAAAAAACAAGAATACACCCTGATAAGCCACCCCCCACCATCAAGGTGATAAAGGGATCCTAACCCTAACCGTAACCCTACCCCTACCCCTAACACTAACCCTAACCCTAGGGATCTTAACCCTAACCCTATCCCTAACCCTAACCCTAACCCTAGCTATTTCTATTTATAGTGGGTTTTCTAGTTGATTTTGATGATTGGCAGCTGTCACACACTTCTCAGCATGCGTTTCAAAAACGCAAACGCATGAAAAAACGCATGTAAACGCGTCAAAACGCCGCGTTTTTTTTACCGCATGCAAAAACGCATGCGTCTAAAAAACGCAGCGTTTGCACGCATTTACATGCATTTTTTCACCACCTGTGTTTTTTTTAAACGCTGCGTTTTTAAACGCAAATGTGAAACCAGCCTTACTTTGCAATTTAAACATTTTAACGTTCCATGAAATAATTATTTCCACCTTGGAAAGAAACATTTTTTTTCTCCAGTAAAGAAAATAACATTTTTGCCTGTTCTTATCTCTGTTAGCTTTAAGGGAACCTGTCACGTGAAAGAACACTATAAACCTGCAGGTATATGGTTAATCTGCAGATTAAAGTGTTTGGAAACTGCCTGACGCTGGCACTTACACAAATGCTGTCAGAAGAAAATGAGCTTTATTCCCCCATGACAGCATTTGGCAGTCAGTCACAGGGGTAGCACCGGCGCGGGTTAAGTCACCGCTCTGAGTATAGAGAGCGGCAGGTGTAACTGTGCCTCCAGCCCTGACTGACAGCAGACTCCAATGCTGATCCTGCTGTCAGTCAGTGCTGGAGGCACAGTTACAGCTGCTTTCGATACACAGAGTCCTGACAACCTGTGCCAGTGCCACCCTCGTGGCTGAACGCTGAACACTGCCGGGGGCAACAAAGTACATTTTCTCCCAGCAGCGCGGCTCTAAGTGTCACCACCGGGAAGGTTGATAACGATATTAATCTGCAGATTGACCCCATATCTGCTGGTTATCAGCATTTTTTTCTAACGTCTCCCTTTAAGTTTATCGGTGCCTAAAAATCTTTTAATATATTTGTATGTCTTGTACAATCTGAATATTTAGAAATAATAATAATGAAAAGACTTTGTCTGTAGGCATGGAAACCGCAGCTTAAATGCAGCACATAGAGAACGAAAAACATCTTCAGGTTAATTTTATTATAGCGAAATATTATCAGAACGTGTAAAAGAAAGATTAAAATAACTTCTGCTTTCATTAGGGACTAGAATTGCTCATGGTACAGATTAATTCCATTATCACGACCTGCAAACAAACCCATTAAGGGACTGAAATCTCCATCACAAGCACAAGGTAGCCACATACGGCATAAACATTTCCCCACAAAGTATTTAAAAAACATTACGTTTTTTTTTTAAGTTGGTCACCTTGGAGAGCTCATCTCAGTATATGTGAAGCTAGGAAGAAACGTTAGGAAAGATTTACAGCCCTCTTTTTGGAAGAAAGGTACCATGATTTTTGTCATATTGGACACCTCTCATGCACCTCCTTATGGGGCGTTTCTTGTTTTTTATGGATGTTCTTTGTTTTTTTTACCAAACTCCGAAAACACACTGATAGAATAATTGGCTTTCTTCAAAATTGTTGTCCGTCATTTCTTCCAATACTCCGATAAATATTCACTCTTTACTATTTTGCTTTCTGCTGGAAGAAGGAAATAAGTTATGTCCAAACAAGCCTCAACCATCTTCACCCTAATACCTGCCAGTAAAGAACAATCAGGAAGACCTAAAACGCATTGGATCAGTTAGTTGTTCTGTATTCTGAGGCTTTAGATCACTTTGATGGTCAATTTAGATGGAAAAGATGGAAATTGGGTTGACAGTTGATGGATGTGAGTGATAGCAATCTCTGTACTTGTGATGATGCTGTACAAATACCGGTGAGTTTTTCCTTATCAGTTAGTGGCTTAATATATACCCAGTGTAACGCTCGCGCTCTGACTGGATGGCGCGAGCGAGGATTGTGGCCCCACTGTGCCACAAACCAGACTACCCCGGAGGGGCGTGACTAAGCCGCTACCTTGGTGCTCACTGGAGCCTCTAGTGGTGAGGTCAGGCTTGTGCGGCAGGTAGCTGCCAGGTACCACTCCAGGGCGGTGTCTGGCTGTAGCAGCTGATCCCACAGGGGAACAGAACACTAGTGACAGATGCGAGCAAGTATGGACAGGCACTATTGGTACACTGGCAGGCACGGCTAGTACTCTGGCAGGCAGGCACGGCTAGTAGTCTGTTAGGCAGGCGGGCACGGCTGGCACTCTGGCAGGCAGGCTGGCATGGAACAGACTGGAGGAATCAGGACCGCAAGGGCAGGAATGCAAGTAGGTACGAGTAGGATAAGGGAGCAGATAGGAACCAGTTAAGACTAGAAGGACAAAGACACACAGGATGCAGAGCGGGAGCAGAGCAAAGGCACAGGAGGCGGGACGGGAGCAGAGCAGACCCGCAGAATGCGGTAAGCAGAGCAGAGCCGCTGGTTGCGGTGAGTAGAGCAGAGCAGAGCTGCAGGTTTCAGTGAGCAGAGCAGAGCAAAGCTGCAAGTTGCGGCAAACAGAACTGCAGGTTGTGGCAAGCAGAGCAGAGCCGCAGGATGGAAGCAGAGCAGAGCCATAGGTTGCTCCAAGCAGAGCAGTGCAGAATATCAGGTTGCGGCGAGCAGAGCAGAGAAGAGTAGAGCCGCAGGATGCGGCGAGTAGAGTAAAGCCACAGGTTGCAGCAAGCAGAGCAGAGCTGCAGTTTGTGATGAGTAGAGCAGAGCTGCAGGTTGTGGTGAGCAGAGCAGAGTAGAGCCGCAGGATGCGGTGAGCAGAGCAGAGCCACAGGTTGTGGCGAGCAGAGCAGAGGGAGTGGACACAAGGATACACACAGCGAGTAGGGAAGGCAACAGACAAGGATATAAACAGGTACAGGTATAGGGCAAAGTTCAGGCAAGGACAGACATGGGAACAAGTTCAGGCCAAAGGATTCAGGCCTCTGCATACAGCCCCATGGTGGCAGAAGCAAGACACACAGAATACTGGTACAGGCCTGGGTATGCAGCCCCCAGGGTGGAAGAGACAGGACAGGACAACTCAGCAGCAGAAAGCAGGCTGAGAGTTTGTTGCTCAGGCATCTCCCTGTGGGTGGAGATGCCTTAAGTACCCAATACCTCTTAGCAGTAGGCTGGGGATATATTAGGAGTGTGCACACTGTCTCTGTAAGGCTCAGGAAGTGCCGGGGCCGCCACCCTAAGCATACAGACAGGAAGTATGCAGCAAGCAAAGACATGAGGTTCACAGCATGGAGCAGGCAGAGGACAAAACTCACAGCATTGCCCGAAGTGGTGAGTAAGATGGGAGATGGGAAGCCATGCAGTGATGACGGCAGGGATGTTACACCCAGAAATGAACAGGTTTAAGAGAAAAAAACATGGATTTGTGGTATTCTGTTGGGAGATGCATATTCTATATGTGTCTATATGTGGCAGACTGTGCTTTTCTAGCATGTAATGATGATGTATGGCATTTGATGAGAAGTTTGAAATAGATTTAAGGGAGACCTGAAAGCTGATACATGCTGCCCGATCCATGGGCAGCATGTATCAGACATTGGCTAGATGACTTTAGCCATGTATGTCTGACACAGAAACATTGCATCGTTTCAGTGAAAAGTATACTGTAAAAGCCAGCCAGGGACCGCAGAAGTATCTAGTTGAAAAGGCTAGTCCCTGGTGAATTCCTCTCACCCACTTTCCCTGAGTGGCAGGTCTTTGTGTGTATGTAGATAGAGACCTGTGATTCACAAGGAAAAGCAACTGTGGACTAGCCTTTCCAACTAGGTTCCCATGTGGCTAAGTCCGCAGCAGTTTTTAAAGCATGTTTTTCTCTGAAATAGCCCAGCATCTTAGAATCAAACATACATGGCTGAAATCATAAAGCCAGTGCCTGATACATGCTGCACGTGATTCGGGTAACATGCATCTGCTGTCAGGTTCCCTTTAATTTTCGAGAGTGCACTGCTCCCCTTCCTTCTTGTTTGCTGGAGACAGTGCGCTTGTGAAAATTGACAGTTCATACCAGCGATATTGTTGCACCGTTGACCCAAACTGTGAACTCTTCAATGTAACTGCAGCATTGGAGGAGTGCTGGAACACCAAGTCTTGCTAGATCATGCACTCCAACATTTTGGCCAGCTCTGTGCCATGGCTTTATTGAAAAATGCCTCTAATAACTGTGCATGCTTGGCCACTCTGCTAGGATGCAACAGTGGACAGTAACTGAGACAAAGAGCATTAACCAATAAAATAAAAAATTCCTCTGTTCTTGCAAAATTGCTTTTATTTACAAGTACTTTTAACCGTTGATGTTGGAACAACCCATTTGATGAAACTAATACAGAGGTAAAGGATAGGCATATCTATAAATAAAATAAGTATGGAATTCATTCAGTACCCATAAAACATAAACAGTAGATACATGATGATGAACACTTAGAGATTTGTTTATAGATTGACATTAGAAACACTGGTTCATACGGTGTGAACATATACTGTACATACCCTATAGTCTGCCTTGGGTACATTTAGCAGAGTTGGTCCCAATTCTAGTTGCATCTGACTAGAAATAAGTAAATCCACTAAAATTTATTTTGGGCAGGTTTGCTCAATTCATCCAACATATTTGATCTAGTACAAATTAATTTGGTCTGACTCGAAAGATCCCCAATTCTCAAAAAGATCTTTATTATGTTACGAGGTCTCTCCAGACCCTAAAGCATAATAACGAGAGGGGAAGAAAGAGGTTAAAACATAAAATATTATATTTGCCTGTCCTAGGCCTGCCCATTCATAGGCTCACCTGGTGAGGTGGATCCTTCAAGTCTTAGGTCTGGGAGAACACATGGGTCACGGGTTTTGGTGCAGCAGGCAGGTGAGGCATGCTTGATAACAGTTGTGTTGGAGACGATAGGTGGATAGGCGACTGGGAAGCATTTAGCAGAGGTACTGGAGACCACAAACAGGTAGCATAGGTTTTGGAGACCGCAAACAGGTAGTAGAGGTCTTGAAGACCACAAACAGGTAGCAGAGGTCTGGAGACCACAAACAGGTTTGGAACAGGTAGTGGTGCACAATCAAACTAAGAGTCTTACTACCAAGACACGTGTGTGCCTTGTTGAGCCTTATATAGGCCTAGGTAGATGATCAAATGGGAGCACCACAGGCTACTGAAAAATCCAACATGAAACCCAACAGAGTTTAATTAACTAGGATCAAGTAACCAGAACCGAACCCTGGACAGGTGTGTAACACCCATCACCTGTCTTACCAATGCAGCTCCGCACTTGACCCACAGTTTGCTCCATCTGGTCTTCTATTCTTCTGGTGCTGACTAGTCCTTACTTGGTCACGTACTTCAGTGATGTTGCATGAGCGAGTGTAGGACCAAGCAAAGAGCTGCATCAGCAGTACAGGTGATGAGCAGGCCTATGATAAAGCTTGTAAATATTTTTTATTATTAACCCCTTCCTACCCACCAAATGGATTCCTGCAAATCGTGGCTGCCATTTTACTGAATTTGTACGAATCCAATACCAAAAATTTAAGATTTGTCCAATTTCAATATTTTCTGGAAATTCCTAACCAATATGATTAATTACTAATTGATTCACTCATCTCTGGTCCTTCACCTTTGATACTAGGTAAAAGAACAGATACTGTACAGGACTCCCCGATTCAGAGGAACAGTCTCAATAGGAATGTACCAAAGGGTCAACATCATGCCGTACTGTCCTGGCAAAAGCAAGAATACTCCCATAAGCATAAATGATTGCCTAGATTGCTGCTTTTGCAGGAGTTTCTTATTGCCTTTTGCATACTAAGATCTTCTTGTTATCCTTTTCAGTAAAATCGTTATCCTAATGTTATTTATGTCTGTATTTCAATTTCTTCGGGAAGAGGATAATTAGCACTAAACACATCATAACATATTTATGCTAATATGTACTTTTGATCACCTTGGCCTTTTTGTGAATCTCTAAGCAGGCATATCATTATACGCTTCCATTTCAATTCGGGGAAGATGGTGTTTGATATGCATCACTTAACCTTTGCTATTCCAAGTCTTTCTGGAACGGTCCGTACATTAATTTTACACATGTAAGCCACTTGGACTCCACCAGAGATGCTGTAACTACTAATCGCTCATGCGCTATTGATTTACCAGTCTTTGTCACTTCACATGGAGAACAAGTCCATTAAATTGTAGTGCAGAGTAATTGTATTGAGATGTTGTCAAATCTCACTTTATAGATGTAAGGAGCAGAATTACCAAGAGACTGGAGTATGATAAGAAGAAACATTTGTTAAAATGGACAAAAAGGCAGCAAAATGTACTTTTATGTAAAGGGGAACAGTCCATTGTAATACTTTGGTCCGTAAAGTCATCAGGTCCTATTCATCTAGACTAGCATTTTGTATGTCAGTGTTGAAGAACAGAACCCTGACGATGCGCCAGACACATTAAGAGACATTAATTCTCAGAGTAAAATATGATGAATTTGGCTTTTCATAGGTTTTCATCTATTATGGCATAGTGTGTTACTAATGGTAATATTTGATACTGTGGTCCCAGCTCTCTTCAGGTCATTGACCAGGTCCTCCCGTGTAGATATGGGTTGATTCCTGACCTTTCTAAGAATCATCCATACCCCACAAGGCAAAATCTTACATGGAGCTCCAGAC
Source organism: Ranitomeya variabilis (assembly GCF_051348905.1). Classification (NCBI taxonomy): domain Eukaryota; kingdom Metazoa; phylum Chordata; class Amphibia; order Anura; family Dendrobatidae; genus Ranitomeya; species Ranitomeya variabilis. The sequence continues at coordinate 737,622,072 of NC_135234.1, forward strand.
TGAGGAAAATTGAGCAATCTTGTATTTCTTCCATTTTCTAATAATTGTGCCAACAGTTGTTGCTTTCTCACCAAGCTGCTTGACTATTGTCCTGTAGCCCATCCCAGCCTTCTGCAGGTCTGCAACTTTGTCCAGGACGGTCTCTCCTCCTTGAGTGACAGTTCTGGTCAGTAGCAGACAAGGTCATTGACCAGTTCCTCCTCTGTAGTTCTGGGTTGATTCGTGACCTTTCTAAGAATCATTCATACCCAGGGCTGGACTGGCCATCTGGCAATTCTGGCAAATACCAGAAGGTCCTGTCTGGTCATGGGCTGCCGTGTCTGCTTTGTTTTTAACAGAATCGGGATTCCCATACTTTTAAGAGTTGTGACGGAGCACAAAGTTGCTGGCTCCGTCACTTACCCCAGCAGGCCACGGGTATTATTAGAAATATTGGTCTTGTAGAAAATCTTCCTTTCCTCCATCCAGGGTAATATTAGTAATATATCCCATCTGGTTCAAGGGGACGAGGACAACATGGGCCTGTGTGATGTCAAATGTCAGGACTAAATTTCAGTCCCAGTCCATACCTGGCCATACCCCACAAGGCGAGATCTTACATGGAGCTCCAGACCGAGGAAAATTAAGTCATCTTGTATTTCTTCCATTTTCTAATAATTGCACCAACAGTTGTTGCCTTCTCACCAAGCTGCTTGACTATTGTCCTGTAGCCCATCCCAGCTTTCTTCAGGTCTACAATTTTGTCCAGGATGGGCTCTCCTCCTTGAGTGACAGTTCTGGTCAGTAGCAGACATGTCAGGGCTATATAGTTTAGCACAAGTTCTGTTGTAACAAATTCAGCTGGTTTGTTAGATTGTTTAGGAGTGTACACTGCTATCACATCTCGAAACCGTCAAATGTTGAGGGCTGGTGATTTTGCAAGTTCAGCAAATGCTGAAAAGGTGGATGCAATATTAACAGTTAAACTTTCTCTTGGAATATAACTCTGTGAACACTCAAGCAGTGTCTGAGTAAGTCTTAGAGGCCAATCACTATGAAAACCAACTGTACACTGTGAAAGATTAAAGCTCTCATTGCAGGAAGATCATGGCAGATCGAAAAAGCAAATTAATTGCAAAGTTTCTCATTTGTAGGCTAGGGTCACACGGCCATATTTTCCCTCATCCAAGAGAATCGGACCAATTACTCTCTGATCAAACTTTGATCAGAGCTTGGTAATTTTCTCAGATGTGGAGAAGAAGGAAAAAAATGTCTCCATCATTATCATTCTGATAGTTCATGTCAACCAAGAACTGTACAATGTTTTCTTCAGACTCATAGACTTGCATGGCCGAGTGAGATCCGATGGTGCATGGTGGAATTTGTATTTTTCCCTCAGACAGACTTTGTTCAAGAAAAAAAATCAGATTGGTGCACTGTCCCATAGAATAACATTGTTCCAAGTGTGATCCTGTGTTTTGACTGAAAATATGATCCTCTGCATGAGCCAAAATGCTCTCTAACTAACTAAAGCAATTTAATAACTGGAGAATACCTTCAATGATACATCTCTGTCTGCAGCCACCACAAGAGGAGCTCAGGAGCATTCTATAAAATAACAGTGTATACGCCAAGCTCCTGAGCTCCCCCTAGTGACGGCTGCAGACAGCCAGAAAATTATCATTCTGCTTTATATCTATGCTTGAGATGTAGAGCCCAAATCACCTTTATTTCCTAAAATAATGTCATAAATATTTGTCATCCACATATGCAAGTACAAATAGCACCTTATTAATTTATGTGTTGTTCTTCAATCTTTGGCTCATTATTTGGCTCTGTATGATATTGGAATCAATGAGAAGTATAGAAAGATCCAACAAATTATCTTGTAGAAAAGCAACAATTTTTTTTTATTCTGCAGGAATGTACAAGTATTTTATATCCTGCCAGCACTCTCATACGGACGTGAACTAACAATTGCTATGCAGGTTAGATGCAGTCGGCTCAATATATCAAGCATACTACATGAATGTCCTGTAGGGCTGGTACTTGAGAACTCTTTAGTATCTTAGGAAGAAATTATAAGAAAGTTTGATAAATAGTTTTTTTTTGTTCACAAATGTTAAAACCATTTTTTATGTCCACTAACTGTTCAGAACTTTTTTTTAAAGTCTGGGAATGAGAAGCAAATATAAAATCTATACATTTCTAAACTTGATCTACATACGGTATATTAAACTGGAATAAAGTGCTATTAAAATAGTTAACAATTTTTTTTTTCAGCAGTAACAAATTATTGCCTGCTAGGTTTATCCTTTTATTAGCCAAACTAGATTTATCAATACCTTCCATGATCATAAGGGGTCACTGATCGAGTGCAATCCATCTGGTAGCAAGAATTTAATTCCGATACAGTGCCACCACAGGAGAAAACAGGTATTACACAAGCTCCATTGAAAATTACCCTTTAAAGACCAGGGAATTTTTCATTTTTGAGTTTTCATTTTTTTCTTACAACTAGTAATGAGCAAACGTGTTCGGTGATACTCAGATATCACTCTACTATCTGGGTGCTCGGCACTCATCGACTGGGATTGAATGCTCAAATCCCCACCCCACATGTTTGACGCCTGTTATACAGCTAATAAACATGTGGAGATTGGCGTCCAGTCACTGCAATGCCTTAGCCATCTTGGTAGTAGCATTACTCTGATTGACTAGCAGATTCTTCTCATCACAGTTTATAAAAGGACCGGTGCCACCACGCTTGGCACACTGATGCTATTGCACAGCTCAGGGACAGTTTTTACTGGAGGGAGAAAATAGTTGTCTAGGACTATGTGTGCACAGTTTTAGGAATCAGAGTCCTCTATTGGTGCTACGTTCAAAATAAAAGTTCTTCTTAGGGCTAATCTTGTGCTTTGCTGTTACTATGCAAAACATTTTGCATTTAACCTAGGGTCAGCTCGAGCAAAGAGTGGCTGAATACAGCCTCTGGGCAGGGCTTAGGGCTTTGCAGTCCGTTTCTAAATATATAGCTGCTGCAGGTCACCACATTTTTCCTTTTTTTGTGAAAAAATTGACTGTATTGTCATCCAAACAGATTGTGTGAAATTACAGTGGTTTGAAATTTTTAAACACCACTTGGCCTGCTACAGATGACCAGATTTTTTGTTCCAAAAATTGACTATTGTCATCCATACAATCTAATGTGCTTTGTGTTAAATTACAGTGGATTGAAACTTTTAAAAAATGCTTGGCCTGCAACAGGTGACCACATTTTTTTCATTAAAAATGTGGTTTCAATTAATCAAGGAAATTTGATTTCCAGAGACCTAGGAATTACAAAATGCCTAAGGCATGCGGTAAGCGATGGGGAAGTGCTGATGATAGTGCACGCAGACGGCGAGGACGTGGGGCCGGTGTGACTGTGCCTCTTGCTGGAGCACAAGAAATATGCCCATCCACGACACATAGTTTCCTGTCCCCATTTGCAGAGACAATACATTTGAAGCCAGAGCAGTGCGAACATGTGGTCGGTTGGTTAGCAGCTAAAGCTTCCAGCATGCTTGCCAGCACCACCCAGTCATACATGGTCCAGTCTCACCAGCCAACAGTCTGGATCACTTAATACTTATCCTGATCTTCCTTCCTCCCCTTAATGTTGTGTCCCAAGAGACCAGTGATCCCACACTAGGACACTCCGAGGAGCTGCATAGGAGGAGATGCTGTGTAGTGATGTACAAAACTTAGAGCAGACACAGCCGCAAGAAAATGACTGTGGGGAATGGCAAATTTTGTCTAAGGAGGTAGATGATGAGACACAGTTGCCGATAAGTCAGGATGAAGTCACTGACCCAACCTCGGAAGTTTGCATGCAGGGTGAGACCAGTAGCTTTGAGGGCTAGGAATCAGCAGCACCAAAACAGGCAGTAAGAGACAGTGGTGTGACCAGAGGGTGTTCCGCAGAGCACAGACACTTGTGAATTTCTCAATCAAAGAGTTATTGTGTTCTCCAGAGTGGGACTCTTTTAAAGAAAGTTCTGTGACAAAAAAATGGTCATTTGTATTCTGTACCATGTCAACATCAGCAGGGGCCTGACCACTAAGAGCCTAACCACCACCACCATGATCAGGCACATGTCATCTAAGCACCCAGCTCTGTGGGATGAACGCCTAGGTACACAACTGGTGCCAGCTGGTTACACCACTGCCTCTTTCCCTTTGCTGGGTGCTTTCCAGTCCCCTATCTATGACACTAGTGCAGATACCTCCCACCTTGCACATTCTGAGGCACCATCATCAGGCACTTCTAAATCCTTGTCCCAGCACAGCATTCAGCTGTCCCTACCCCAGGCCTTGGAATGAAAAAAAGTTCCCAGCCATCTACCCACAGGCCCAAACACTAAACAAGCACATTTCCAGACTGCTTGCAATGGAAATGTTGAGTTTTAGGCTTGTAGACACGGAAGATTTCCGCCAACTCATGGCTGCAGCCATCTCTCCGTACTCGGTTCCGAGCTGACACTATTTCTCCTAATGTGACATCCCCACCTTGTACCAGCATGTGTCCAGGAACATCACCCATGCCCTTACCTTACCAATGTACTTACTGGGATTGTCCACTTAATGACCGATGCATGGACAAGCGTTTGTAGCCAGGGATGTTACATTTTCCTGACAGCACACTGGGTGAACATTATGGAGGCCTGGGCCGAGTCTCACCCTGGCACAGTACATGTGCCGAGGATTGCTGGCCCTACTTCTATCAGGGTTTTCTCCACCTCCTACACCAGTTCCTGCACCCCCTACTGCTCCTCCTCATCCTCCATCAATGATGTGTTATCTCAGAGTACATCGTCCACATTAGCCGGAAGCTCTGCTTCACTGCCTCAGTGAAGCGGCAACAGACTCTGTTGAAGTTTATTTGTTTAGGAGAAAAAATGCACACAGTGTCATAGTTATTGAAAGGACCAACTGTTAGGGGTCGAGTTCCCATCTCTGCACAGGGGGAATCTCGGGCCATCTCCGCTGCGGTCTCCCATTCTTCTCCTGCCGCTGTGGAGTCTGCTCAGCGGAGACGTCGGTCCCAGCGTCTCGCTCAGTCTGCCTCTGTACAGAGAGTTACTGCTGCTTTTCCAGCTTCTGCCATTGAAGCCAGTGCTGGGCAGCGGCGAGCAGACGCTTCTGGGACTAAGTCCTGCTTTTCTCGTTCTGAGCATGCCCAGAGTAAGATCTCTCAGTGGAGATCGATGGTCACATGATCAGACACTGCAGCTAAGGTCCTGTAGGTGCTCACGCTCTGGGGCAGCCTCTCATTGGTCCTTCCAGGAAGGTCCTGTACGTGCTGCAACTATTTAAGGCTCGCATGGCCGCACGGCCATGCGCTAGTATTGCTCTTTATTTATGTACTTTGCGCCAGTGTGGTCTTGTATGAGTGTGTTCAAGGACCCGGCTGAAATAAGCCCCTAGAATGCTGGCACCTCCGGCGAGGAGTTTGTATGCTTGGGTATTCATGGACCTGGCTGAAATAAGCCCCTAGAATGCTGGCACCTCTGGCGAGGAGTTTCGTGTGCATGCATGACCACTGACTGCTCTTGTTTAGGCAGTTAGCCTGTGCCTCTGTGGAGTCTAACAGGGTGCAGTGCTTTGAGTTCACGGCTGCTCTGTGAAGTAACAGAGTTAGCTAACACCGCCATTTAGTTCCGCTATTTGCTAGCAGCAGGTTCTCCTGCACGGTGGACCCCGGGCTGCGAACGCATCTATCATAATAAAATCTATATATTCATTTGGTGCGTTCCGCTAGCCCTAACACCAACAGACCAGATAGATCTGTAGCTCTCACCGCTGAACCTACAACCAGACATGGTTGTGTGTGATAATGGACATAACCTGGTGGTGGCTGTGAAGCTTTGCAACCTCATGCCTACCATGCTTAGCCAACATGCTCAACTTGGTAATTCAGTGTTTTTTAAAACCTACACATATTTACCAGAGCTACTGGTCAAGGTACATCATGTCAGTGCCTAATTCCACGTAACCAGGCACTGGAACTTTACTCCGCACATGCTAGAAAGGCTTTGTGAGCAGCAGAGGCCAGTTGTTGAATACCAGCTCCAACACGCCCTTTGGTATTCCAGGCAGCCTCCAAACATAACAACTAAAGAGTGAGCTGTCAGACATTAGAGCGTTTCTCTAAGATTTTAAACAGAGCAACGATTCTGCTTCTGTGCCTACTTAAAACAGTCGCTGCTCACAATTAAAACTGAATCTTTGCATGCGAACCAGGTGGAGATTGAGGAAGATATGAGACAGGGAGATTCTACACGACCCAGTCTCATCTCATCTCTTCAGCATGGATTGAATGAGGAGGTGGAGGTTGAGGAGGAGGAGGAAAAGGATCTAATTGCTAGCACAACAGAGGCTAGTACCCACACAGGCTTCATCTCATCACTAGTATGTGGATGGGCTAAGGAGGGGAATGAGGAGGAATAGAGAATATGTTGACAAAATTCCCATCAGACAACGCTAATGTCAGGGGGCAAGTTTCCTTGCTCAACCAAGAAGGAGAGGTGAGGGAGACACACCAGGTACAGCAGAGTCATGGATACATTGTCAAAGGCTTGAGATAATTTCATGACACCCTCAGAACATCCAGGCCCTGATGACCAGGTATTTTTTCCAAGGAGGGAAAAGTTTTTAAAGATGGTCAATAGTGATGAGCGAATATACTCATTGCTCGGGTTTTCCCGAGCTCGCTCGGTTGGTCTCCGAGTATTTGTTAGTGTTCGGAGATTTAGTTTTCATCACCTCAGCTGAATGATTTACAGCTACTAGCCAGGCTGAGTACATGTGGGGTTGCCTGGTTGCTAGGGAATCCCCACATGTAATCAAGCTGGCTAATAGCTGTAAATCATTCAGCTGAGGCGATGAAAACTAAATCTCCGAACACTAACAAATACTCGGAGATCACCCCAGCGTGCTCGGTAAAACCCGAGCAACGAGTATATTCGCTCATCACTAATTTTCAAGCTATACCTGGCCAACAAAATCAGTGTGCTCCTTAATTCCTCTGCGACCTTTAACTATTGAGTCTCAAAGCTGCACACCTGGCATGAGCTGTCTCTCTATGCCTTGGAGGTGTTGTGCTGCCCTGCCTCTAGCGCCTTGTCTGAGCAGGTTTTAGTGCTGCCGGAGGAGTGGGGGGAGTCATAATTAAGCAAAGCGTAAAGCCTGTGAAGGCAGATCGTAACATAGACACCAAGGGTTTAACAAGCTTAGCACAGCAAAGATTTAACTCTTGCTAACATGCCTATGAGCTGCAGCTCTTTGAGTTGACACCTGAATTAACCGGTGCTGATTATAGCTATCATTGGAGTTAATATAAACAGTGTAAGAATCTATGGATTGCACAGACCCTGACGCTGCCATATGACAGTTACTGATACTTCTAAAAACCTTCTCGTCACACAAATTTTGCCTAGGTGAACTCCAAAATAAGTAATTTTCCCTGTAACCCTTAGTTTGTGCTTTCTATGTGTCTTATTTTGATATGAGCAGAGGTACAGTCTATCAAATATCTTTACTTTGAGACGGATTATGACTATATAATAAGAAGTGGTATTTTTAAACAAAAGAAATGAGCAGATTGCGTCCATTATGCATCAGCCTTAGTGAGGATTCTCATTCTTGTATTAATAATGTGGACTCAGCTCAAGCAATGCAGTGGAAATTGAATGGTGGATTAATTCTAAGGCTGGGCACATGCTCTAGGGAAATATCTGCTATTCTACAAACTCTGGCTCAGAAAATACCACCACAAAACACGATTTGCATTAATGCAGACATATACCTGAGATGGAGCAGGGCTGAATTGGTTTCTGGACTGTTCATTATTTTTCCTACAGGTATACACACATGGTCAAAATTGTTGGTACCCCTCGTTTAATGACAGAAAAACCCTCAATGGTCACAGAAATACCTTGAATCTGACAAAAGTAATAATAAATAAAAGATATATGAAAATGAACAAATTAAAGTCAGACTTTACTTTTCAACCATGCTTCCACAGAATATAAAAAAAATAAAACTCATGAAATAGACCTGGAAAGAAATCATTGTGCACTTAACTTAATAATTTGTTGCACAAAGTTTTGAGGCAATCACTGCAATCAAACAATTCCTGTAACTGTCAATGAGACTTCTGCTCCTCTCGACAGGTGTTTTGGCCGCTCCTCAAGAGCAAACTGCTCCATTGTCTCGTGTTTGAAGGTTGCCTTTTGCAGACGGCATGTTTCATCTCTGTCCAAAGATGCTCAATAGGATTTAGGTCAGGGCTCATAGAAGGCCACTTCAGAATAGTCCATTGTTTTCCTCTTAGCCATTCTTGGGTGTTTTAGCTGTGTGTTTTGGGTCATTATCCTATTGCAAGACCCATGACCTGCGACTGAGACCAAGCTTTCTGACACTGGGCAGCACATTTCTCTCTAGAATCCCTTGATAGTCTTGAGATTTCATTGTACCCTGCACAGATTCTAGACACCCTGTGCCAGATGCAGCAAAGCAGCCCCAGAACATAACAGAGCCTCCTCCATGTTTCACAGTAGGGACAGTGTTCTTTTCTTGATATGCTTCATTTTTCCGTCTGTGAACATAGAGCTGATGTGCCTTGCCAAAAAGTTCCATTTTTGTCTCATCTGTCCATAGGACATTCTCCTGGAAGCTTTGTGGCTTGTTAACATGTAGTTTGGCAAATTCCAGTCTGGCTTTTTTATGATTTTTTTCAACAATGGTGTCCTCCTTGGTCGTCTCCCATGAAGTCCACTTTTGGCTCATACAAGGACAGATGGTGCGATCTGACACTGATGTTCCTTGAGCTTGAAGTTCACCTTTAATCTGTTTAGAAGTTTTTCTGGGCTCTTTTGTTACCATTTGTATTATCCGTCTCTTTGATTTGTCAGCAATTTTCCTCCTGTGGCCATGTCCAAGGAGGTTGGCTACAGTCCCATGGATCTTACATTTCTGAATAATATGTGCAACTGTAGTCACAGGAACATCAAGCTGCTTGGAGATGGTCTTATAACCAGTGTTGAGCGATACCTTCCAATACTTGAAAGTATCGGTATCAGATAGTATCGGCCGATACTTGAAAAATATCGGATATCGCCGATACCGATACCCGATACCAATACAAGTCAATGGGACACAAGTATCGGAAGCTATCCTGGATGGTTCCCAGGGTCTGAAGGAGAGGAAACTCTCCTTCAGGCCCTGGGATCCATATTCATGTAAAAAATAAAGAATTAAAATAAAAAATATAGATATACTCACCCGTCCGGCGGCCCCTGGACCTTACCGATTGTAACCGGCAGCCTCCGTTCCTAAGAATGAGGAGTTTAGGACCCTCGATGACGTCGCGGCTTGGAATTGGTCACGTGCCGCTCATGTGACCGCTCACGCGACCAATCACAAGCCGCGACGTCATCGCAGGTCCTAAACTCCTCAATGAGGTCCAGGGGCCACCGGACGGGTGAGTATATCTATATTTTTTATTTTAATTCTTTATTTTTTACATCAATATGGATCCCAGGGCCTGAAGGGGAGTCTCCTCTCCTTCAGACCCTGGGAACCATACACTGGGAACTTCCAATTCCGATTTCCGATACCACAAAAATATCGGAACTCGGTATCAGAATTCCAATACCGCAAGTATCGGCCGATACCCGATAGTTGCGGTATTGGAATGCTCAACACTACTTATAACTTTTACCTTTAACATGTTTGTCTATAATTTTCTTTCTAATCTCCTGAGACAACTCTTTCCTTCGCTTCCTCTGGTCCATGTTGAGTGTGATACACACCATGTCACCAAACAGCACAGCGAGTATCTGTAGCCCTTTATACAGGCCACTCACTGATTCCACGTTTGTAGACACATGTGATTCTAGTTAGTGGACACACCGTGATTTAACATGTCCCTTTTGTCACATCATTTTCAGGGGTACCATCATTTCTGTCCAGGCCTATTTCATGAGTTTTATTTATTTTTAAATTCTGTGGAAGCATGGTTGAAAAGCAATGTCTGACTTTCATTTGTTCATTTTCATAGATCATTTATTTATTATTACTTTTGTCAGATTCAAGTTATTTCTGTGACCATTGTGGGTTTTTCTGTCATTAAACGAGGGGTACCAACAATTTTGACCATGTGTATATGTGCTCCACTTTTGCAGATAAAATTTGGTTTTAGAGAAAAAGATCATTTAGTGCTTGCAACATCTTAGGCCTCTTTCACACTAGCGTCGTGCACTGCGTCGCTATGCGTCGTTCTGTAGAAAAAACGCATTCTGCAAAAGTGCTTGCAGGATGCATTTTTTCTCCATAGACTTGAATTAGCGACGCAGTGCGACGCATTGCCACACGTCGCAACCGTCGTGCGACGGTTGCGTCGTGTTGCGTCGGACTGTCGGCACAAAAAAAGTTACATGTAACTTTTTTTGTGCATCGATAGCTTCTTTTCCGACCGCGCATGCGCGGCCGGAACTCCGCCCCCGCCTTCCCGCACATCACAATGGGGCTGCGGATGCGATGTAAAACAGCATCCGCTGCCCCCGTTGTGGGGCGCTTCCACACTATGCGTCGCTGCGCTGCAACATCCCATAGCGGCGTGCAGTGCACGACGCTAGTGCGAAAGTAGCCTTAAAGGGAATCTGTGAGTAGGTCTTCGTAAAACTTTCCTTTTAATAAATTCAACATTCTTTTATGGTGATTTCAGACAAGGCTTGTAACCATGCTATAAAGGGAATCTGTCAGCAGGTTTTTCTATGTAAATAGAGAGCAAGATGATGTAGTTGCAGAAAGCCTAATTCCAGCCATGTGTCACTTAATAGACTGTGTTGTTGTTTCAATAAAATCTGTGTTTTATCAGCAGGAGATTATCACTACAGGACTAGTTGTCAACATACAGTGTACACAGGAAGGTGCCAATCAGCAGTGTGGGCGGGGTTATACAGGGCTCAGCATTCCGAGCTCTGCTAGATCTGCAGCAGAGAAAACAGGGATTGCATCAAAGTGACAGCAAGCAGCCCTATAAGTGATACATCGCTGGAATCAGAGTCTCAGCTCATACATCATGCTGCTCTCTGATAACAAAACAAAATCCTGAGGACAAATTCCTTTCATGGTGACAGACATATGTAAGATGTGAGCAATGCCTTATGTTTGGATCTGACCAAAGACAACATCCACCTGGAGCACGGATGTTCCCTCCATTTTGGTACAGTTTCCTTTAAGAAATGGGGTATTTGCCCATAATGTGATGAATTAATTGGCTTTTTCTGAAATGAATTCTAGTGTGATATACCCAGATATACAGACACACAGAATCCTGACATCCTCTAAGTCTAGCGCAATGAAGATTCTTGCCACCATCACTGGTGGTCTCGTGTCATGGAGGGGTCATTTATATAGTCCCATTGGTTTAGGATGAGGTAATTCCAGAATTTCTGGTGATTTGGCAATTACTGGAAGCACGTACACCTAGGTGTTATTATCTAAGGGAGTGAGAGGGTTCATTTTAGTAATCCTGGTGGAGAAAAGAGGAAAGATTAACTTTTCATTTTTGGAATCCAATAGTGACTCAATTCTCCAGGCCTTGGATTTGTGTGGATTTGATGGTTCGCCTTCCTGCTCCCTAAGATAATGATGGTTGGAGGAAGAGAAGTGTGAGGACTTGTGCAGCTGATACCGTACAGCCCCACACACAGAAGTAACTATGGCTGGGAACGGCAATTTATAAGGGGAGACAATATGGAGTCATTCAGGGACTGTCATTGAGTGGGAGCATCTTCACAGTTGCACAGAGAGCAATGCAATTCAGATAAAATGTATGTGTATAGACATATAAATAAATCTATCGATATATACAGTAGATCCTACAGAGAACTGTCCCAAAAATCTATGAACTTAATCATAAAAATAAACATTTTTATTGAACAAGTATAGACAAAACAAGTAAAAAAAAATCAGTGTTTGGAAAGAAAGAATGGTGATGACACAATGACAAAAATGCCGCACCTAAAAACCACGTGTTACCAAAAATGGCATCGCACCAGGGCGGCACAATCAGAGGTGTGGGTACTGATAATGATAAAGGGGCACTATCAAATAAATCAAGGAGACACAGGTGTGATTATCCGAATGAACTATGCGTGTAAAACTGGCCTAGGTTCAATAGGGAGTATGGTACTGGCGATACCCAGAGTAAAAGGACAAAATTACATGTGCCTGACCTTCAATCAGTCTAAATAAAGTGCCACATGCCTACAGAAAGTGCCATATATAGTGCTTGCCCATGTAGGACATGGAGAAGATGCGTGCGCTGTCAAGAACCCCCAACGCATGTTTCGCGCTGATGGCTTCCTCTGGGGGCCTTGTGTCAATATATGTAGCTGGGAAGGAGGAGCTCAGAACATTCCCCCAGTGCTGCCATATATGACTTCATAGACCCTCCTTTTATATATCGCTTCGCCCAGTAAGAGTGAGAACTTTGTGGCTGCACAGTAATGGCTGCACAGTTCTCTCCATTCCTTCTTGTTATTGTATGGGTCCATGCACAAGGCCGGTCTGAGGAAAAAATGTCTGCATGCCCAAGTTTATCTGATATTGGGATCTCATTAGGCCATGCAAGTCAATGAGTCAGTTGAAAACATCAGACTGCATTCAGATGTCATCTGATTGCAGTCAGATTTCCACGGACTGACAGAACGGAGAAGATGCGGATATTTTTTTTTTTCGTCATCATCTCCTCGTCCGAAAGAATCGGATCACGCTATGCTTAGAGTTTAATCAGAGTGTGGTCCCAATTCTCTCAGATGAGAGAATCTAAGGTCGTGTCCACCTACCCTATGATCAGTTATTAGATGAAACTCAGTGGAAAGGATATTCAAGAAAAACCAGTACGGTTAGATTGAGCTGCTTAGTGAGTCCTCGCAGTAACCCTGGTGTCACAATGACAGTTTTCTTGATCGTTGAGGACAATGGCAGGGGCTGAGCCGATGTGGGGTTTGTTTTATATGTCAAACCTTACTGGCTACCTCTACTGGGAGGCGTCGGTCATTCCGTTATATAAAACGCGGATCGATGGCATTTTAGTGCTGTCATAACTAGTGTTGAGCATTCCGATACCGCAAGTATCGGGTATCGGCCGATATTTGCTGTATCAGAATTCCGATACCGAGTTCCGATATTTTTGTGATATCGGAAATCGGAATTGGAAGTTCCCAGTGTATGGTTCCCAGGGTCTGGAGGAGAGGAGACTCTCCTTCAGGCCCTGGGATCGATATTCATGTAAAAAATAAAGAATTAAAATAAAAAATATGGATATACTCACCCCTCCGGCGGCCCCTGGACCTTACCGATGTAACCGGCAGCCTCCGTTCCTAAGAATGAGGAGTTTAGGACCTGCGATGACGTCGCGGCTTGTGATTGGTCGCGTGAGCGGTCACATGAGCGGTCACGCGACCAATCACAAGCCGCGACATAATCGAAGGTCCTAAACTCCCCATTCTTAGGAACGGAGGCTGCCGGTTACATCGGTAAGGTCCAGGGGCCGCCGGAGGGGTGAGTATATCCATATTTTTTATTTTAATTCTTTATTTTTTACATGAATATGGATCCCAGGGCCTGAACAAGAGTTTCCTCTCCTTCAGACCCTGGGAACCATCCAGGATAGCTTCCGATACTTGTGTCCCATTGACTTGTATTGGTATCGGGTATCGGTATCGGCGATATCCGATATTTTTCGGATATCGGCCGATACTATACGATACCGATACTTTCAAGTATCGGAAGGTATCGCTCAACACTAGTCATAACTTGTGCCACACAAGAACCAATCTGACCAGCACTCATGTAATTGTCTTTGTTCTTTCCTGAGGACAAACTAAACATTCGAAATGTGAAGTGAAGAAGTGTATAGGGTGTAAATATTATGATTATTTTTCCAGGGGAAAGTAAATAGAGCCATGATTTAGGAATAAAATTAGGAGATGGACAGGAGTATGAAACATGTCTTTTCCAATCACAATCACCTTCTTATAGCCTAATCCCTTGCTTTGGATTCCTACTGCAAAACTACAGCTCTCGGGGCATGCTGCTAGTTGTCATCTTGCACCAGGCGGAGTGTCGCCGATTGACCACCGCTATTCTATAGGGTTCAACATCTTTGTACATTCACTTTAAACATTTTTTGACAAGGTTTGACATTTCTGACCTCCGCACACACTTTTACCCCTATAAAACCATAACATGAAGTGTGATTTTCTCGCAGTTGTGTTGCATTTCCTGTCGAGCAGATTATTGAATTCTTCCCATCTGCAGACAGGCAGCGGAGTTCTGTTCTTCTGATCAGTCGCAGTGAGAATCTCTTACTCTGGGAAAACAAGGGGCTGTGCAGCGATGAAAGAACCTAGCAATTCTTCTTTGTATGAATCACTCGCTATCTCTCCACAATATAAACTTATCAATCCGCGTAAACCCACCACCTGTCAATACCCAACTTCCCGCAATACTGCGAGGACCATCCATCATCCTCTCTGCTGGTAAAAATGACTGATGTGTAGCAGGTCTGGCTTCTGTATGTTGCTGCCTGACAAAGCTGTCACAGAGAATTAATTCAAAGGCAGTTCTATGACGTTGTGAACAAAATAAAAAACTTAAGAAAATGAAAAAAAAATCCCTCCTCTTCACTGAATTCTCTGCTTTAAAGAGGTTGTCCACCTCCATTTTTTCATTTATTAATATATATCCACCTACAGATCTAATGAAGCTCCTCTACCACCACTGCCTGGGTCCGAATCGTTATGAGTATGTGACCACTGCAGCCAATCACTGACAACAATAGTGATAAGCATATGATTGGTTGCAGGAGTGCAAAAGAAAATGCTTCATTTTGTGAAGGTACTCTTTGTCCAGACGCTAAATCCTTACGGAGAGCGACATGTCTGACTTGCCATAGTAAGAAGGATTATAGACCTCAATCACAGGCCTCTGATAATGTTAAATCACATCTCATCCTTTACACTGAGGAGGGGCAGTACCCAGAAACATGTGTGTGCAAACTGAAATTCTGGTTTGGTTTTTATCCTAAGTCATGTGGCAAGGTTCGTTAAAGGGTAGTGATGAGCGAGTGTAGTCGTTGCTTGGGTGTCCTCCGAGTATTTGTTAGTGCTCGGCAGGGCCGGACTGGGACTAAAATTCAGCCCTGGCATTTGAAGTTACACAGGCCCACTTGTCACTTGGTGACTGTATAATATCTTTGTACACTTGTAGGCAGGGCCGGTTTTAGGCAAAGTGGGGCCCTAGGCAAAGTTTAAAATGGGTCCCCAAATGCTAACATATTGCACATCACACAGAAGCCTTTCTGTTGTATTTACGTGCGCTGAGTTCAGGCCGCTAAACGAGTTTGATCGACAATACTGAAGTTGTTTAACGCTTGTTTCCCGGCCTCTTTCCACCAGCTGAGGAATAATGATGAGACAGAACGATCACTAATAGATCACCATACAGTATCATGTTTTCAGCAGCACATCTACAGTTTACACTGGCAATGTGCTGCTGACAACAAGGCTTTTTGTTCCAGCAAAAACAATCCGAATATGCAGCATTTTACTTGTTTAGTAAAATACACCCCATAGTCCTCCATATATTATAATGTGCTCCATAGTCCTCCATATAGTATAATACACTCCCTATAGTCCTCCATATATTAAAATACACTGCTCAGTCCTCCACATAGTATAATACACTCCTCATAGTCCTCCATATAGCATAATACAATCCTCATAGTCCTCCATATAGCATAATACAATCCTCATAGTGCTCCATATAGTATAATGCACCGCCACAGTCATCCATGTAGTACAATTCACTTCCCATAGTATAATGCACCCCATAGTTCTTCATATAGTATAACGTATTCCCCATAGTCCTCGATACAGTATAATGCAGCCCACATATAGTATAATGCAGCCACCCCAGAGTATAATGCAGCCACCCCAGAGTATAATGCAGCCACCCCAGAGTATAATGCAGCCACCCCACAGAGTATAATGCAGCCACCCCAGAGTATGTAACCCCCATAGAATATAATACAGCCCACCTCCCCATAATATATAATGTAGCCCCCCATAGAATATAATGCAGCCCCCCATAGTATATAACGCAGCCTCCCCCATAGAATATAATATACCCCCACAATAGTATATAACACAGCCACATAGTACATAACATGGCCTCCCCCATAGAATATAATATACTCCCCATAGTATATAGCAAAGCTCGCATATTATATAGCACAAACCGCATAGTATACAGCACAGCCTGCATACTATAGCACAGCTCGCGTTGTAGCTAACACAGCCCACACAGCAGTATTCAGCACAGACCACACAGTAGTATACAGCACAGACCACACAGTAGTATACAGCACAGCCCACGTAGAAGTATACAGCACAGTCCACACAGTAGTATACAGCACAGCCCACAGAGTAATATATACAGCACAGCCCACAGAGTAATATATACAGCACAGCCCACAAAGTAATATATACAGCACAGCCCACAAAGTAATATATACAGCACAGCCCACAGAGAACTATATACAGCACAGCCCACAGAGAACTATATACAGCACAGCCCACAGAGAACTATATAAAGCACAGCCCAGAGTACTATATACAGCACAGCCCAGAGTACTATATAAAGCACAGCCCAGAGAGTACTATATACAGCACAGCCCAGAGAGTACTATATACAGCACAGCCCAGAGAGTACTATATACAGCACAGCCCACAGAGTACTATATACAGCACAGCCCACAGAGTACTATACACAGCACAGCCCACAGAGTACTATATACAGCACAGCCCACAGAGTACTATATACAGCACAGCCCACAGAGAACTATATACAGCACACAGTAGTATACAGCACAGAGCACAGCCCACAGAGAACTATATACAGCCCACAGTAGTATACAGCACAGAGCACAGCCCACAGAGAACTATATACAGCACAGAGCACAGCCCACAGAGAACTATATACAGCCCACAGTAGCATACAGCACAGAGCACAGCCCACAGATAACTATATACAGCCCACAGTAGTATACAGCACAGAGCACAGCCCACAGAGAGCTATATACAGCCCACAGCAGTATACAGCACAGAGCACAGCCCACAGAGTACTATATACAGCCCACAGTAGCATACAGCACAGAGCACAGCCCACAGATAACTATATACAGCCCACAGTAGTATACAGCACAGAGAACAGCCCACAGAGAGCTATATACAGCCCACAGCAGTATACAGCACAGAGCACAGCCCACAGAGTACTATATACAGCCCACAGCAGCATACAGCACAGAGCACAGCCCACAGAGAACTATATACAGCCCACAGTAGTATACAGCACAGAGCACAGCCCACAGAGAACTATATACAGCCCACAGAGAACTATATATAGCACACAGCAGTATACAGCACAGAGCACAGCCCACAGAGAACTATATACAGCCCACAGCAGTATACAGCACAGAGCACAGCCCACAGAGAGCTATATACAGCCCACAGCAGTATACAGCACAGAGCACAGCCCACAGAGAACTATATACAGCCCACAGTAGTATACAGCACAGAGAACAGCCCACAGAGAGCTATATACAGCCCACAGCAGTATACAGCACAGAGCACAGCCCACAGAGAACTATATACAGCCCACAGTAGTATACAGCACAGAGCACAGCCCACAGAGAACTATATACAGCCCACAGCAGTATACAGCACAGAGCACAGCCCACAGAGTACTATATACAGCCCACAGCAGTATACAGCACAGAGCACAGCCCACAGAGAACTATATACAGCCCACAGTAGTATACAGCACAGAGCACAGCCCACAGAGAACTATATATAGCACAGAGCACACAGTAGTATACAGCACAGAGCACAGCCCACAGAGTACTATATACAGCCCACAGTATACAGCACAGAGCACAGCCCACAGAGAACTATATATAGCACAGAGCACACAGTAGTATACAGCACAGAGCACAGCCCACAGAGTACTATATACAGCCCACAGTATACAGCACAGAGCACAGCCCACAGAGAACTATATACAGCCCACATCTCTTCTCTTCCTCCCCTCCTCCGAGAATGGCCCCACAGTCCAGAAAAAAAAAAAAACTCTCCTCACCTCTCCTCGTGCCCAGCGTTGCTTCCTGGTTCCTGCTCCTGTCTCAGCAGCTGCAGTCTGCCCGGGACACAGCAGGTGCGCGATGATATGACGTCATCGCGCACCCGCAGTGTCAGAGGCAGAGCGGGGAATGATGGGAGAGGAGCGTCTGTAGACGCTCTCCTCCATCATTGCATTCAACTGTACCGGCGTCTATACGCCGGTATAGTTGAATGCGACGGCGGGGGCGGCGGATTGGGCGGCCCACCACTGGCACCGGCCCTTCTGGCATTTGCCAGAAGTGCCCTATGGCCAGTCCGGCCCTGGTGCTCGGAGATTAAGTGTTTAGCGCCTCAGCTGAATGATTTACAGCTACTAGCCAGCTTGATTACATGTGGGGATTCCCTTGCATCCAGGCAACCCCCACATGTACTCAGCCTGGCTAATAGCTGTAAATCATGCTGCTGGGGCGCTAAACACTTATTCTCTGAGCACTAACAAATACTCGGAGACCACCCGAGCGTGCTCGGGAAAACCCGAGGACCCCCCGCGGTCCGCGTCCAGCTTCTTAAGGGGACAAGTGGTGCTCAGCCACGTGAGATCGAGCAATTACACGCCCTGAAGCATCGAAGAAATCATTAACATAAAGAAAGAATACAACATTTCTCAGCACAAGACCATTAATATGAGGCAAACAGGTAGGACTGGTGCAATATTTCTATTACCTGTGACAGGGGGTGACAGATTCCCTTTAAAAGATTTTCTCTGGACCTGTTCATTGCTGGTAATACAAATGTGGATTTCCTGCAAAAAATAGGAAGTTAGGCCCCCATTCATTATTCCTTCTGCACTTCTTTTTTGTCTGCACCCAATTCATTGTTCTATTTGTGCCTTTTTTTTAACATCAAAGTTATATGTCCTCGCCTTTTTCTTTTTTCTTTTTTTTTTTCACTTTCTGGGGTAAATTTTGTGATTCCAGATGTTTAATACATAGAGTGAAAAGTTTAAAAAAATGTTTTAAAAATAGGAAAAAAATAAAAAAACATAAGTGTTCGAATCATTTCCATTTCTCAATTAACCCCTCCATGACCTTAGATGTATCCATAAGTTCAGGTTGGGATGTACTTCCCGTCCTTGGAGGTATGGATACGTCCAGGCGATTTTCCGCGCACAAGAGCTGTTACTCAGCTGACACCCAGCACTCACTGCCAGGAGCGATGCCCACGTCGCTCCCGACAGTTCAACCCTCTAAATACTGCAATTCATATTAATTGCAGCATTTAGAAGGCAGACAGAGGGAGGGGGCTCCCTCTGCCCTCCGATCGGCACCCTCGCGACGTCACTGGGAGGGGCCGATTGCTGGCATGGTGACTCAATGTCGTCATGACGACATACGGATCACCAGGGATAGCAAATTAGTTAGATGATGTGCAGATCTAACTATCTTGTGTCTGCAGCACTCTCTGGTTATAGAGCATGGCAATGCTTTATAACTGCGATCAGACTGCAGAAAGTCAAAGTCCCATAATGGGACAAAGTAAAGAAGTAAAGAAAAAATGTAAAAATATTTTTTTTAAAAATCACAAAATAATAAAAAAAATATAAAAATATATTGTACCCAAAAATAAATATTTTTATGAATAAAAATAAACAAAAAAGTACACATATTTGGAATCGCCGTGTCCAGAACGACCCGACCTATAAAACTGTCCCAGTAACTGTCACTGTAAAATAAAAGAGGCAAACACGATGCGTTTACATCATACTACCAAACAAAAAGTGGATTAAAACGCAATCAATAAGATGAATGTAAATCAAAAAAACAAGCCGCCATACCGCTCCATCAGTGGGAAAATAAAACAGCTATAGCTCAAAGAATAATTATTTTTTCCTTAAAATGTTTTTTATTGTGTAAAAGCACAAAAACATAAACAATGATATAAATGTGGTGTCGCTGTAGTCATACTGACCTGAAGAATAAAGCCGCCTTATCAATTTTTTCACTCTTGGAAACGGCATAAAATCTCCCACAAAAAACACTTCCTAAATTGCTGTTTTTGTCCATTCTTCTCTCAAAAATCACAATAGAAGGCGATCAAATAATATATTGTGCCCAAAAATGGTACCAATAAAAACACCAACTTGTCCCACAAAAAAGAAGCCCTCACATGATTCTGTTGGCAGATATATGGAAAAATTATAGCTCTCAAAATATGGCGATGTGCAAAAAAAAGCATCTTTTTGTGTGTGACAGCAGCCAAACATAAAAAAGATATAAATCAGGTATCGCTGAAATTGCACCGACCTGAAGAATAAAGTGGTCTAATCACTTATACCACACGAGGAGCGACCGAAAAAATAAATAGAACCAATTCTTCAGCAGCTGTTGATTTGTTCACTTTGCTTCACAAAGATCGCAGTAAGGCTCAACGCACATTTATCCTGCACTCTGCGTTGAGCGCTTACATCGGGGTTTCCATGTAAATCTCTGAAATACTTAATTCAGATGGAACCCCTGGCAGAAGATTCCCATAATGAGGCAGATGGAGGCACTGTGGACGCTGTTTGGCTTATGAATCTGTGGTGTCTATCTTTTTAGGCTTACATAAAAGTACTGTTGGCCACAGTTTTCTGCACCTCTGAAAAAAGGACACCACTGAAAAGAGGCCA
Source organism: Ranitomeya variabilis (assembly GCF_051348905.1). Classification (NCBI taxonomy): domain Eukaryota; kingdom Metazoa; phylum Chordata; class Amphibia; order Anura; family Dendrobatidae; genus Ranitomeya; species Ranitomeya variabilis. The sequence continues at coordinate 737,642,958 of NC_135234.1, forward strand.
GATGGAGTCCAAAGTAACTCTGCTGCCTCATTATAGTGAATTGATCATTCAGGGGGTTTCATCTGAATCACGTCATTCGGAGATTTAGATGGAAATGCCAATGTAAGTGCTCAGCGTAGAGCACAGGATAAATGTGATTCGAAATGTTATAAAATGTTCTCAATAAATGCTTCAACTCAATCCACAAAAAAAGTAAGTCCGTCATCTGTTAATGGAAATATAGGAGGCTTCCACTTTACTGGTAGTACAAAAGATTTGGAAAAGCGCTATGGCTTCTAGCTCCTCAAAAGAAATCCAGCAAATTCTGAACTCCCAAATCCAAATGATCCCTTCCATTCTGAGCCCTAGCGAGTCTAAATGACATTTAGCATCTAAATGTTTGGCATTTTGGTAGCAATGAAAACCACCTTAATTTACGGGTGAATGTCTCAAGAAGAATGAGCTTGGCACAACATACTGGTCATTGCAACGTACTGGACACTACAATGTACGTGCACAACAATTGGCAGTTTTGCAATTTTCACTGTGCAACATCCACTGCTGCTTGTTTCAAGAAAACACACATGCAGGCAAAATCATCACTACACTTGTAGATAAATTCCCAAAGAGGTATAATTTCCAAAATGGGGTCACTGGAGGGGGTATTCTGCTCTTCTAGCACTTAGCGGCTCTGTATATGGAATCTGCAAACTATTCTAGAAAAATCTGTGCTCCAGGAAGCAAATAGCGCTCCGTCCCTCTCGAGTCTTGCCTTATGGCTAAGCTGTAGTGTACAGCGACATATGGGGTATTTCCATGTTCAGAAGAAATTGTGTGACAAATTTTGGAGCCATTTTTACCTTGAGAAAATGTGAAATCTGGAGCTAAAACAACATTTTTATGGTAAAAATTTAGTTATTTTTTCTTTCCTGTCTAATGGTGTAAAATGCTGTGACACACCAGTGGTGTCAGTATGATCATTGCACCCTTAGGTGAATTCATTGAGAGGTGTAGTTTGTAAAATTGGGTCTCTTATGGGGGTTCTGCTGTTCTGGCACCTCAGGGGGCTCTCACAGTGGGTCACGTCACTTACAGTGCCTGCGAAAGTATTCGGCCCCCTGGAACTTTTCAACCTTTTCCCACATATCATGCTTCAAACATAAAGATACCAAATGTAAATTTTTGGTGAAGAATCAACAACAAGTGGAATACAATTGTGAAGCTGAGCGAAATTTATTGATTATTTTACATTTTTGTGGAAATAAATTCAAAAGCTGAAAAGTGGGGCAAGCGATATTATTCGACCCCTTTAACTTAACACTTTGTTGCGCCACATTTTGCTGCAATTACAGCTGCAAGTTGCTTGGGGTATGTCTCTATCAGTTTTGTACATCGAGAGACTGAAATTCTTGCCCATTCTTCCTTGGCAAACAGCTCGAGCTCAGTGAGGTTTGATGGAGATCGTTTGTGAACAGCAGTTTTCAGCTCTTTCCACAGATTCTCGATTGGATTCAGGTCTGGACTGTGACTTGGCCATTCTAACACCTGGATACGTTTATTTGTGAACCATTCCATTGTAGATTTTGCTTTATGTTTGGGATCATTGTCTTGTTGGAAGAAAAACCTCCGTCCCAGTCTCAGGTCTTTTGCAGACTCCAAACAGGTTTTCTTCAAGAATGGTCCTGTATTTGGCTCCATCCATCTTCCCATCAATTTTAACCATCTTCTCTGTCCCTGCTGAAGAAAAGCAAGCCCACACCATGATGCTGCCACCACCATGTTCGACAGTGGGGATGGTGTGTTCAGGGTGATGAGCTGTGTTACCTTTATGCCAAACATATCATTTGGCATTGTTGCCAAAAAGTTCGATTTTGGTTTCATCTGACCAGAGCACCTTCTTCCACATGTTTGGTGTGTCTCCCAGGTGGCTTGTTGCAAACTTTAAACAACACTTTTTATGTCTATCACAGAGCAGGTGCATTTATACGGAGACTTGATTACACACAGGTGGATTATATTTATCATCATTAGGCATTTAGGACAACATTGGATCATTCAGAGATCCACAATGAACTTCTGGAGTATGTTTGCTGCACTGAAAGTAAAGGGGACAAATAATATTGTACACCCCACTTTTCAGTTTTTGAATTTAAACAAAAATGTGAAATAACCAATTCATTTCGTTCAACTTCACATTGTGTTCATATTGTGTTCCACTTGTTGTTGCTTCTTCACCAAAAATTTACATTTGGTATCTTTATATTTGAAGCATGATATGTGGGAAAAGGTTGAAAAGTTCTGGGGAGCCGAATACTTTCGCAAAGCACTGTACAAACCATAACAGTAATATCTGCACTAAATTTTGGAATTACACCATGTTCCAAATTATTATGCAAATTACATTTTTCTCGGATTTTCCTAAATGGTCGGTGCAATTGACAGTCAGTCTAATGAAAGTCATCACCCGTTAGAGTATACATCGAATTTAATTGAATAAACCTCCCAATGATAACTGTATAATCTCCAAAATGAATAAAAACTCAAAATGCATTGTTCCAAATTATTAGGCACAGTAGAATTTCTAAACATTTGATTTGTTTTAAAGAACTGAAAATGCTCATTTGGTGAATTTGCAGCATTAGGAGGTCACATTCACTGAACAAAAAAGCTATTGAACTCCAAAACAGCCTAATAGACCAAGTTACATGTAACATAGGACCCTTCTTTGATATCACCTTAACAATTCTTGCATCCATTGAACTTGTGAGTTTTTGGAGAGTTTCTGCTTGTATTTCTTTGAATGAAGTCAGAATCGCCTCCCAGAGCTGATGTTTTGATGTGAACTGCCTCCCACCCTCATAGATCTTTTGCTTGATGATCCCCTAAAGGTTCTCTATAGGGTTGAGGTCAGGGGAAGATGGTGGCCACACCATGAGTTTATCTCCTTTTATGCCCATAGCAGCCAATCACTCAGAGGTATTCTTTGCAGCATGAGATGGTGCATTGCCATACATGAAGATAATTTTGCTCCTGAAGGCACGTTTCTGCTTTTTATACCATGGAAGTTGTGAGTCAGAAACTCTATATATTTTGCAGAGGTCATCTTCACACCTTCAGGAACCTTAAAAGGCCCTACCAGATTTTTCACCATGATTCCGGCCCAAAACATGACTCCTCCACCTCCTTGCTGACGTCGCAGCCTTGTTGGGACATGGTGGCCATCCACCAACCATTCACTACTCCATCCATCTGGACCATCCAGGGTGGCTCAACACTCATCAGTAAACAACTGATTGAAACTTAGTCTTCATGTATGTCTGGGCCCACTGCTACCGTTTCTGCTTGTGAAAACTGTTTAGGGGTGGCCAAATAGTAGGTTTATGAACCAAAGCAAGCCTTTGAAGAATTCTACACCTTGAGGTTCGAGGGACTCCAGAGGCACCAGCAGCTTCAAATATCTGTTTTCCTGGTTTGAAATGGCATCTCTTTATCCGATGAACTTGCCTGGCAGAAACCTTCCTCATTCTGCCTTTATCAGCACGATCATGTTTGTGCTCAGATTCAGCCACAAATCTCTTAACAGTACGATGATCACGCTTAAGTTTTCGGGAAATATCTAATGTTTTAATCCCTTGACCAAGGCATTGCACTATTTGATGCTTTTCAAGAGCAGAGAGATCCTTTTTCTTTCCCATGTTACTTGAAAACTGTGACCAGCTTAATAATGTGGAACATCATTTTTAAGTGGTTTTCCTTTGATTAGAACCACCTGGAAAACCAATTATCACATGTGTTTAAGATTGATTTCAGTGATCCATTGAGCCCTGAGACACAATACCATCCACGAGTTTATTTGAAAAACAAAACAATTAAATCTTTATGACACTTAAATCCAATTTGCATAATAATTTGGAACACAGTGTATTGTGGCGTAATTATGTGTGCAACAAAATGTGATTTTTTAATTGTTACAACTCAACAATATAAACTTCTGTGAAACACCTGGGTGTTCAAGGTGCTCACCACACATCTAGATACATCCTTTGAAGGGTCAAGTTTCCAAAATGGGGTCACTTGTTCCATTGTTTAGACACATCAGGAGCTCTCCAAACATAGTCATAGTCATAGTTATTAAGGTTGAAGGAAGACTTTAAGTCCATCTAGTTCAACCCATAGCCTAACCTAACATGCCCTAACATGTTGATCCAGGGGAAGGCAAAAAAAAACCATGTGGTAAGAGTAAGCTCCACCATGGGGAAAAAAATTCCTTCCCGACTCCACATACGGCAATCAGACTAGTTCCCTGGATCAACGCCCTATCAAGGAATCTAGTGTATATACCCTGTAACATTATACTTTTCCAGAAAGGCATCCAGTCCCCTCTTAAATTTAAGTAATGAATCACTAATTACAACATCACACGGCAGAGAGTTCCATAGTCTCACTGCTCTGAGGGTATGTGCACACGTTGCGGATTTCTTGCAGAAATTTCCTGAAGAAAACCGGAAATTTTCTGCAAGAAATCTGCATTTTTTTTTTTGCGTTTTTTTTCCGTTTTTTTCGCGTTTTTTTAGCATTCTGCAAGCGTAATTAGCTTGCAGAATGCTAAAGTTTTCCAAGCGATCTGTAGCATCGCTTGGAAAACTGACTGACAAGTTGGTCACACTTGTCAAACATACTGTTTGACAAGTGTGACCAACTTTTTACTATAGATGCTGCCTATGCAGCATCTATAGTAAAAGATAGAATGTTTAAAAATAATAAAAAAAATAAAAAAAATGGTTATACTCACCCAGACATCTCATCAGCGGCGTCCGTTCGTCTTCCTATAGCTGGTGTGTGCGCGCAGGACCTTCCGTGACGTCACGGTCACGTGAGCGGTCACATGACGGCTCACGACCAATCACAGGACAGTGACGTCATCGGCTAGGTCTTTCGCCGCACACCAGCTACAGGAACCGAACGGCAGCATGCAGTGGAGGCGGGAAGACATCGAGGGTGAGTATAGGACTGTTTTTTATTTTAATTCTTATTTTTTGACCACTTATATGGTGCCCAGTGCGTGGAGGAGAGTCTCCTCTCCTCCACCCTGGGTACCAACCGCACATAATCTGCTTACTTCCCGCATGGTGTGCACAGCCCCGTGCGGGAAGTAAGCAGATCAATGGACCCCTAGGTGTGCGGAATCCCTGCAATTCCGCATTTTAATGAACATGTTGCTTTTTTTTCCGCGATGCGATTTTTTCGCGGAAAAAAAGGCTACATTTGCACAAAAAATGCGGAATACACTTAAAATAATAGGAGGCATATGTAAGCGTTTTTTTTGCGTTTTTATCACGTTTTTATAGCGAAAAAACGCGAAAAAAACGCGAAAAATACTGAACGTGTGCACATGGCCTGACAGTAAAGAATCCGCGTCTGTTATTATGCTTAAATCTTCTTTCCTCCAGACGTAGAGGATGCCCCCTTGACCCTGTCACCGGTCTATGATTAAAAAGATCATCAGAAAGGTCTTTGTACTGTCCCCTCATATATTTATACATTAACATAAGATCACCCCTTAGCCTTCGTTTTTCCAAACTAAATAGCCCCAAGTGTAATAACCTATCTTGGTATTGCAGACCCCCCAGTCCTCTAATAACCTTGGTCGCTCTTCTCTGCACCCGCTCCAGTTCAGCTACGTCTTTCTTATACACCGGAGACCAGAACTGTGCACAGTATTCTAAGTGTGGTCGCACTAGTGACTTGTATAGAGGTAAAATTATGTTCTCCTCATGAGCATCTTTGCCTCTTTTAATACATCCTATTATTTTATTTGCCTTTGTAGCAGCTGCCTGACACTGGCCACTGAAAATGAGTTTGTCATCCACCCATACACCCAGGTCCATTTCATTGACGGTTTTGCCCAGAGTTTTAGAATTAAGCACATAGTTATACATCTTATTACTTCTACCCAAGTGCATGACCTTACATTTATCCCCATCAAAGCTCATTTGCCATTTATCAGCCCAAGCTTCTAGTTTACATAAATCATCCTGTAATACAAAATTGTCCTCCTCTGTCTTGATTACCCTGCAGAGTTTAGTGTCATCTGCAAATATTGAAATTCTACTCTGAATGCCCCCTACAAGGTCATTAATAAATATGTTAAAAAGAAGAGGGCCCAATACTGACCCCTGTGGTACCCCACTGCTAACCGCGACCCAGTCCGAGTGTGCTCCATTAATAACCACCCTTTGTTTCCTATCCCTGAGCCAGCTCTCAACCCACTTGCACATATTTTCCCCTACCCCATTATTCTCATTTTATGTATCAACCTTTTGTGGCATCAGATAATGAGTCCAGCAAAATGTCAAATGGCGCTCTTTTCCTTCCAAGGCCTGCTGTGCGCCCAAACAGTAGTTTTCCCCCCATACATGGGGTATCGGCTTACTTCAGGAGAAATTGCACAGCAATTTATTAGGTCAATTTTCTTCTGTTATCCTTGTTAAAATAAAAAAAATTGGGGCTAAAAACATTTTTGTGGAAAAAGTAATTATTTATTCAGTAGTTTTGCCAATTACTGCATTTTAATGCAATGTCGCTGCGACCTAAAAAATGTAATTCTGGCATTTTGATTTTTGTTCTCGCTACGCCATTTAGCAATCAGGCTAATACTTTTTTTTTTATTGATAGATCTGGCGATTCTGAACACGGTAATGCCAAATATGTGTATGTTTGATTTTTTTTTTATGTTTTATTTTGAATGAGGCGAAAGGGGGGGGTGATTTAAACTTTTATATTTATTTTTTTAATTTAAAAAAAAAAAAAAAAATATTTTACTTTTGGCATGCTTCAATAGTCTCTATGGGAGACTAGAAGCTGCCATAACATGATCGACTTTGCTTCATACAGATGATGAACAGATCACCTGTATGTAGCAGAATTTGCTATGAGCGCCGACCACCGGGCAGTAATCACAGCAAGCCGGCAGTGACAATCATAGAGGTCTCCAGGAGATCTCTGATTGTCATGCCAACCCATTGATGACCCGCGATTACGTGATGGGGGTCACCGACGGGCGGATTTCCAGCCCGATAGCCGGAAGCACGAGTTTGACAGCGGCATTTAACTGGTTAATAGCCACGGGTGGATCGCGATTCCACCTGCGGCTGTTTCGGGCACGTCAGCTGTTCAAAACACCTGACGTGCCGGAAAAAGATGTGGGCTCACCGCTGGAGCCCACATCAAAGTGAGAGAAGCGGCCTGCACCATACTAGTACGGCACAAGTCGCGAAAGGGTTAAAATGTTTTAGATGAATGACTGTAATAGAAGTATAACTTGTGTCCTACAGAGTAGAGAAGTTTTCTGTTGTAGCTCATTAAGCCTCTATGATGTCCAGGGCATATGAACAGGGGTCGTCTTTGTAAGATCCTTTCCTTTTAAAGGGAATCTGTTATCATATTTTTGATATGTGATGTGAGAGTAGCATACTATAGGACAGGAAACCCGGATTCCAGGGATGTGTCACTCTCTGGGCTGTGTGCTGTAGTTGAAATGCAATTAGCATTTTATTAGTTGGAGATTAACACTGCCGGACTACAGCTCATGTGCCCAGCAGTCAGGCCAATCTGTGTAATCCAACCACTGATTTTCAGATGGCTCACATTGTACAGTATACACAGGAAGCGGCCAATCAGTGGTGTGGGCGGGGTTATACCCAGCTCATCATTTATAGCACTGCTATATATATATATATATATATATATATATATATATATATATATATACAGTATATGTATATACATCATTGGAAACATATATTCTATGAAAACAACAGCAAGCAGCCCAGTAAGTGATGCATCCCTGGAATCAGGCTTTCTTGCCATTTGTTATGCTATATAAGATTATATAGCAAAAAACTGCAGATTGATTCATTTTAATAGTTTCTGATGAGAAACAGGTTTTTTTTCTATGCAATCTAAGAGTAGTATGTTGGGGGCCGAGATCCTGATTCCAGCAATGTATCTGTGACGCCCGGGAGACCGAGGTACCCAGCACCAGATCAATGAGGTCCGTCTCTTGAAGGGGATGTCACTAGTGGCTTGACCCGGTGCTGTGGCCTCAGGCGATGCACAATGTAAGGGATATCATGAAGGAACAGACACTTACTTGATCAGCAGCAGGTCCTCTCAGCTGTAATGACCCCGATCCTGGATCGATGGCTATTGCCAAATGAAAGACTGAGGCGCTGAAACGTTTAACCAGTTTACTTCAACAAAAAGGGATTTGTGACCAACACTGTCACCGGAGTCTGTATAAGAACTCTGAAATTACTTTGAACCTGTCAGGATTTCCACCTCTTATTATGCGCAGTTTCTGTATGGCCCTGCTGCTGTATGTGAACTGGCTGCCGGCCCAATCTGTCTCTTCTATGCTCTGGTTCGACGGACAACCCGAGTCCTTTTTTGTCGGCTTACCCCCTCTGGGAGTACCGCTGAACTCTGTGTCTGTTGCTGCGTCTTACCCTGGTGAAGCTGATATCACCTCACTTCCTTCCAGTTGCTGTATTATATGTAATGAATATAGCCATTGATCCGGTATCCGTCTCTGCGCCTATTCTGGGTAGAGGTTATTGCTACCCGGTTCTCACAATGTCCTTTTTCTCTATTCCTCTTTTCCTACTATGGGTATTACGGGCCTATAATCTGTCATAGGGCTGTTAGGAGTTCAGTTATACGACCTCTCACTTTCAGCTCCTCAACCCAACTGCCAGTCCCTCTCTCAGACCAGAATAGATCAAGGGGAGTCTCTGGAGCTCCCCCTTCTGGCCGGAGATGGTAGTGCAGTCTTGCTATTCTAGTATTTGTATTTGGTGTCAATAACTATTTTTGTGGCAAATACCCCTAGGGGCGCCACATCCCCCCTTAGTTAAGAACAGTACTCCGGGACTGTGGGATGATAACATTTTGAAATAACAATTGATATGTACAGAGTCTTAAAAATGAAAAGTTACAAAAACCACTCAAAGAAACAAAAAAAAATGGAATTCTGTAAAAAGTCACTTCAAATAGCGTCCATTAATACAGTTTTATCCTTGAAGGTACTGGGAAGCAAAGTTCACAAAGCAGTCTTTCCGGAGCTTTGATTTAGTGTTTCTGGGCTGATAAAAAGTTCAAGAATATGCAAAAAGTTCATACAGGTAAGTCTCTGTAGGTACTGGCCTTAAACGTTACAGAACGATAACAATGACTATAGTCTTATAGTTGGTAATCCGCATACCTGGCCGGTAATTGACCCTGGGTACTACGCTGGGATCTACGTAATAGCGGTGTCTCTTTATGTGGTGTATTACTGTCTACTGCGGATATAGTATCTGCCCTCTCTGCTAAAGATAATTCCACCACTATGGGGTTGGCAAGTCCACCGTGAATGGGATCACTCTGATCAGGAATCTGTTCTTCCTGACCTGGAACCTCTTGTAGTACGGGGTCAGCCTCTTCCTGTCTTGGGACTTCTAATATTGGATTCGGTGTTGGATAAAAGGCCACCATGGGAACCACTACTGCACCATGGTATGCTAGTAAGGTTTTAGGAAAGTCTCCTATACAGGTGTGATACATTTCCTCCTCTTTTTCCTTTACTGGTTGAACCTGTATGGGTTGAATAACTTCTGATTCTGGCTGGACAACTTCTGGCTCTTTCAACGTTTCCGGACATAATTTAAGATTGTCTCTTGACACTAGTACAGATGTTAAACCTCCATTTTTGCTAATGAGACACATTTTAGGATTATCCATTCTTGTTGGTAAAACTGTGTAGGGTACGGCTTCCCACTGATTATCCAGTTTATTGGTTCGACGATTCCTCTTGAGTACTTGGTCACCCGGTCTTAATGGAGTTGCTAGAGCATTCTGGTTGAAAGTTCGCTCTTGTCTTTCTCTGGTTTGCTGGAGGCTTCTTTCCACACTCTCTTGTACTTGGCGATACTGCTTTTGCCGTACGACATCCCAATTGGAGTCTTGAACTTCTGCGTCTGGTTTCAGAATTCCCATTTCTAGATCGATTGGCAATTGGCCGGGTCTTGCACGCATAAGATAAGCTGGGGTGCAGTTGGTAGAGCTCACCGGGACATGATTATACAGATCCACCAAGTCAGGCAATTTCTCTGGCCATTGATTCCTTTCCGTTTCAGGTAAAGTCTTTAGTAGGTCTATCACAATATGGTTCATCTTCTCACATAAGCCGTTTGTTTGCGGATGATAGGCCGTCGTCCGGATCTTTTTGCAACCATACATATTACAGAATTCTCTGAACATCTCTGATTCAAAGGCTGTACCCTGGTCAGTGAGAACCTGTTCCGGATATCCATGGGGTCTACAAAAGTACGTTTGGAATGCTTTGGCTGCTGTTTTTGCAGTCAGATCTTTTACAGGTACTACTACCAAGAAGCGCAAATAATGATCCACGATGGTCAAGGCATAGACGTAACTGGACCGGCTCGGTGTCAACTTCACGTGGTCCATGGCTACCAGTTCAAGTGGTTGTTTGGTGATTATGGGCTGCAGTGGTGCTCTTTGGCTCTTTTGATCGTTCCTTCTGAGGTTGCACAGGTCACAGTTTCTACACCACTGTTCGATTGATTTTCTCATCCCGACCCAATAAAATCTTTCTCTCAGAAGTACTGCTAGCTTTTTCCAACCAAAGTGACCAGCAGCATTGTGGTAAGCCTTGAGGACCATCCTCACATCTTGTTTAGGCGCGATAATCTGCCAAACCAATTCATGTGTTTTCGGATTGGTGTATCTTCTACAGAGTTTCCCTTGATACAGGAACATTTTGCCTCTCTCCTTCCAGAGTTGATGCGTCTCTTCTGGGGCATCCTCATCGGGATATGCACTTTGCTCAGTCAATAGTTCCTTCACTAGCTTCACAGCCGGATTGCTATCTTGGGTGTCCGCCCATCTATGGTGTGCTAACGGATTAAAATTCACTTCTTGTTGTTTCTGATAGGCATTTGACTGACGATGTTTTACCTTGGGCTGATGAAAGGCTGGTAGTTCAATTTCTTCAAGCTCCCCCGTTTCTTCTTCTACATCTCTCAATTGTGGTATCCGGGATAGGGCATCGGCATTTCCATTTTTGCGACCTGCTCGATACTTGATCACGAAGTTGTAATTAGATAACCGGGCTATCCATCGCTGTTCTAACGCACCTAATTTAGCCGTGTCTAAGTGGGTCAATGGATTGTTGTCAGTATAGACAATAAATTCTGCACCGGTCAAATAGTGTTTGAAACGTTCAGTCACAGCCCAAACTACTGCCAGTAGCTCCAATTTGAAAGAGCTATAATTTTCTGAATTTCTTTCAGTAGGCCGGAGTTTTCTACTTGCAAAGGCGATGACTTTCTCCCGACCTTCTTGCTTTTGTGACAGCACCGCTCCCAATCCCACATTACTGGCATCGGTGTAGAGGATGAAAGGTTGATGGTAATCCGGGTACGCCAGAACTTCTTCTCCGGTTAGTGCCTTCTTTAGTTGTTCAAAGGAGTCTTCTCTTTCGTCGTTCCACTGAAAAGGAGGGTTTCGGTTTGAAGGTCTGCCCTATCAAAGCATCTTGCAAGGGCGCTGCCAATTTGGTAAATCCTTTTATAAATCTACGATAGTAACCCACTAATCCCAAGAATTGCCTCACTTCTTTTGCGTTGGTAGGTCTTGGCCAATCCCTTATGGCAGTTATTTTCTCGGGATCCGGTGCTACTCCCTCCAAACTCATGATGTGCCCCAAGTATTGTACCTTTGGCTTGAGAAGGTGACATTTAGATGGTTTGATTTTCATACCATACTTGGATAAGGCTTCGAACACTTCTGCCAGGTCTGTTAAGTGCTGTTCGTAAGTCTTTGAGTAGACGATCACATCATCTAGGTACAGGAGGACGGTCTCGAAGTTCTTGTGTCCGAGGCAACATTCCATCAGTCGCTGGAAAGTACCGGATGCATTGCAGAGTCCGAACGGCATGCGATTAAATTCGCTTAGACCCATTGGTGTGGTGAATGCCGTTTTTTCTTTATCTCTCTCAGCCACAGGGACTTGCCAATACCCGCTTGTTAAGTCTAAGGTGGAAAAATAATTAGCAGATTTCAAAGCAGTCAAGGACTCTTCTATCCTCGGCAAGGGATAGGCATCTTTATGGGTGATGTTATTAATCCACCGGTAGTCTACGCACATTCTCATGGTTCCGTCCTTTTTTTTGACAATCACCAGAGGGGCCGCCCAAGGGCTACAACTATCTCTTATTACCCCGGCCTGTTTCATCTCTCTCAGCATGTCCTTCGCGCATTGATAGTGAGCGGGCGGTATGGGTCTATATCTTTCTTTTATCGGGGGATGGTCACCGGTGGGGATTGTATGTTCTACCCCTTCTATCTGTTGTGTATCCGCTTTTTGGGCTCCCCTGGTGGTTGCTGGTGGTACTTGGTGGCTTGTTTGCACCTTGCTTCTTCTGTTCACCTGCTTCCATCAGTGTTTGGGAGTTTCCTATTTAGCCTTGCTCTCCAGTCATTTCCTTGCTGGTCATCATTGTAACCAGAGCCTTCGGTTGCATGTTCCTGCTACTAGTCTGCTGATCAGCTAAGTGGACTTTGTCCTTTTGTTTTGTACCTTTTGTCCAGTTTGCAGTTTTTGTAATTCTCTGTAGCTGGAAGCTCTTGCGGGCTGAAATTGCCACTCCTGTGTCATGAGTTGACACAGGAGACTTAAAGTAATTTCAGGATGGTTTTTGAAAGGGTTTTCAGTTGACCGTGAAGTCCTCTTTTGTATCCTTCTGCTATCTAGTAAGTGGACCTCTCTTTGCTAAATCTACTTTCATACTGTGTATGTCTTTTCCTCTTAATTCACCGTTATTACATGTGGGGGGCTGCTATCATCTTTTGGGGTATTTCCCTAGAGGTAAGCCAGGTCTGTTTCTTCCTCTACCAGGCGTAGTTAGTCCTCCGGCTGGCGCGTGGCATATAGGAAGCCGTAGGTATGCTCCCTGGCTACTGTTAGTTGTGTGGTAGATTTAGCTCACGGTCAACTCGAGTTTCCATCACCCGAGAGCTCGTTCGTTACTTATGTGTTTTTTACGTTCCCTTGCCATTGGGAACCATGACAGTATGACCGGCCACAAAGTGTTAATTGTTTGGGCTGAAGCAGGAGAAAAGAAGTGTTGAAGGGAAATTTTTTTTTTTCCTTTCCCTCAGAGTTTTGCTGCCTAGCCCTTAATTGCTGTCTAGCTGCTTCTTATCTCCTCTTAACCCTTGAATGGCTCTGACCTTAGCTGTTTAACATGGATGTCCAGAGTTTGGCTGCAGATTTAAATAATCTTGCTACGAAGGTTCAAAATTTACAAGATTTTGTTATACATGCTCCTATTTCTGAACCTAAAATCCCTACACCAGAGGTGTTTTCCGGAGATAGATCTCGGTTTTTGAATTTCAAATATAATTGTAAATTATTCCTTTCTCTCAGACCTCACTCCTCAGGAGATCCTGTCCAGCAGGTTAAGATTGTAATCTCTTTGCTGCGAGGTGACCCTCAAAATTGGGCATTTTCATTGGCACCAGGGGATCCTGCGTTGCTCAATGTGGATGCGTTTTTCCTGGCTTTAGGGTTGCTTTATGAGGAACCTAATTTGGAGATTCAAGCTGAAAAAGCTTTGATAGCCCTATCTCAAGGGCAAGATGAAGCGGAGATATACTGCCAAAAATTTTGTAGGTGGTCTGTGCTTACTCAGTGGAATGAGTGCGCCTTAGCGGCAAATTTCAGAGAGGGCCTTTCTGATGCCGTTAAAGATGTTATGGTCGGGTTCCCTGCGCCTACAGGTCTGAATGAGTCCATGACAATGGCAATTCAGATTGATCGGCGTTTGCGGGAGCGCAAACCCGGGCACCATTTGGCGGTATCTTCTGAAGAGACGCCAGAGAAAATGCAATGTGACAGAGTTATGTCCAGAAGCGAGCGGCAGAATTATAGGCGTAAAAATGGGTTATGCTTCTATTGTGGTGATTCTGCTCATGTTATATCGGCATGCTCTAAGCGTACTAGGAAGGTTGACAAGTCCATTTCAATTGGCACTTTACAGTCCAAATTTATTTTGTCTGTAACCTTGATTTGTTCATTATCAGTTATTACCGTGGATGCCTATGTGGACTCGGGCGCCGCTCTGAGTCTTATGGACTGGTCCTTTGCCAGGCGCTGTGGGTTTGATTTAGAGCCTCTGGAAGTCCCTATACCTCTGAAGGGTATTGATTCTACACCTTTGGCTTGTAATAAACCACAGTTCTGGACGCAAGTGACTATGCGTATGACTCCAGACCATCAGGAGGTGATTCGCTTCCTTGTGTTGTACAATTTACATGATGTTTTGGTGCTTGGATTACCATGGTTACAGTCTCATAACCCAGTCCTTGACTGGAAGGCTATAACTGTGTTAAGCTGGGGATGTCGGGGGGCTCATGGGGACACTCCTATGTGTCCATTTCGTCATCTATTCCATCTGAGATTCCGGCATTTTTGTCTGATTATCGTGATATTTTTGAAGAGCCTAAGATTGGTTCACTCCCTCCTCACAGGGATTGTGATTGCGCCATAGATCTGATTCCTGGCAGTAAATTTCCAAAGGGTCGTTTGTTTAACCTATCTGTACCTGAACATGCTGCTATGCGCGAGTATATTAAGGAGTCCCTGGAAAAGGGACATATTCGTCCTTCTTCATCACCTTTAGGAGCCGTTTTTTTCTTTGTCTCTAAAAAGGATGGCTCTCTGAGGCCTTGTATTGATTATCGTCTCCTGAATAAAATTACAGTCAAATATCAGTATCCGTTGCCTTTGCTGACTGATTTGTTTGCTCGCATAAGGGGGGCTAAGTGGTTCTCTAAGATTGATCTTCGTGGGGCGTATAATTTGGTGCGAATTAAGCAGGGGGATGAGTGGAAGACCGCATTTAATACGCCTGAGGGCCATTTTGAGTATTTGGTAATGCCTTTCGGCCTTTCTAATGCACCTTCTGTCTTTCAGTCCTTAATGCATGATATTTTCCGGGAATATTTGGATAAATTTATGATTGTGTACTTGGATGATATTTTGATTTTTTCTGATGACTGGGAGTCTCATGTTCAGCAGGTCAGGAGGGTTTTTCAGGTTTTGCGGGAGAATTCTTTGTGAGTAAAGGGTTCAAAGTGTGTTTTTGGGGTTCAGAAAATTTCATTTTTGGGGTATATTTTTTCCCCTTCTTCTATTGAGATGGACCCTGTCAAGGTTCGGGCTATTTACGACTGGACGCAGCCTACTTCTCTGAAGAGTCTCCAGAAATTCTTGGGCTTTGCTAAGTTTTATCGTCGATTTATAGCTGGTTTTTCTGGCGTTGCTAAACCTCTGACGGATTTGACTAAAAAGGGTGCTGATGTTGCCAATTGGTCCCCTGCTGCCGTGGAGGCCTTTCGGGAGCTTAAGCGCCGCTTTTTGTCTGCCCCTGTGTTGCGCCAGCCTGATGTTTCTCTTCCCTTTCAGGTTGAGGTCGATGCTTCCGAGATCGGAGCGGGGGCGGTTTTGTCGCAGAAAAGTTCCGACTGCTCAGTGATGAGACCTTGTGCGTTCTTTTCGCGAAAATTTTCGGCCGCCGAGCGAAACTATGATGTTGGTAATCGGGAGCCTTTGGCCATGAAGTGGGCATTTGAGGAGTGGCGTCATTGGCTTGAGGGTGCCAGACATCAGGTGGTAGTTTTGACTGATCACAAGAATTTAATTTATTTGGAGTCTGCCAGGCGCCTGAATCCTAGACAGGCACGTTGGTCGTTGTTCTTTTCCCGGTTTAATTTTGTGGTCTCGTACTTACCGGGTTCTAGGAATGTGAAAGCAGATGCTCTTTCTAGGAGTTTTGAGCCTGACTCTCCTGGGAATTCTGAACCTGCTGGTGTCCTTAAGGATGGAGTGGTTTTGTCTGCTGTCTCTCCAGATTTGCGACGTGCTTTGCAAGAATTTCAGGCGGATAGACCTGATCGTTGTCCGTCTGGTAGACTGTTTGTTCCTGACGAGTGGACCACTAGAGTCATCTCGGAAGTTCATTCTTCTACTCTGGCAGGTCATCCGGGAATTTTTGGCACCAGAGATTTGGTGGCTAGATCCTTCTGGTGGCCTTCCCTGTCTCGAGATGTGCGTGTTTTTGTGCAGTCTTGCGATGTGTGTGCTCGGGCCAAGCCATGTTGTTCTAGGGCTAGTGGGTTGTTGTTGCCCTTGCCTATTCCGAAGAGGCCTTGGACGCACATCTCTATGGACTTTATCTCGGATCTACCTGTTTCTCAGAAGATGTCTGTCATCTGGGTGGTGTGTGACCGTTTTTCTAAAATGGTTCATTTGGTGCCATTGCCTAAGTTGCCTTCCTCATCTGAGTTGGTCCCTCTGTTTTTTCAAAATGTGGTTCGCTTGCATGGTATTCCGGAAAACATCGTTTCTGACAGGGGTACCCAGTTCGTGTCTAGATTTTGGCGGGCAGTCTGTGCCAGGTTGGGCATTGATTTGTCCTTTTCGTCTGCATTCCATCCTCAGACCAATGGCCAGACGGAGCGAACTAATCAAACTTTGGAGACTTATTTGAGGTGTTTTGTGTCTGCGGATCAGGATGATTGGGTTGCCTTTCTGCCGTTGGCGGAGTTTGCTCTTAATAATCGGGCTAGTTCTGCCACTTTGGTTTCTCCTTTCTTTTGCAATTCAGGGTTTCATCCGCGTTTTTCATCTGGTCAGGTTGAATCTTCGGATTGTCCTGGAGTGGATGCGGTGGTGGATCGGTTGCATCAGATTTGGGGACAAGTGGTGGATAATTTGGAATTGTCCCAGGAGAGGACTCAGCAGTTTGCTAACCGTCGTCGTCGTGTTGGTCCCCACCTTCGCGTTGGGGACTTGGTGTGGTTGTCTTCCCGTTTTGTCCCTATGAGAGTTTCTTCTCCCAAATTTAAGCCTCGGTTCATCGGTCCTTATAGGATTTTGGAGATTCTTAACCCTGTTTCCTTTCGTTTGGACCTCCCGGCATCTTTCGCTATCCATAATGTGTTCCATCGGTCGTTGTTGCGGAGATATGAGGTACCGGTGGTTCCTTCTACTGAACCCCCTGCTCCTGTGCTGGTGGAGGGTGAATTGGAGTACGTCGTGGAGAAGATCTTGGACTCCCGTATTTCCAGACGGAGACTTCAATATCTGGTTAAATGGAAAGGCTATGGTCAGGAAGATAATTCTTGGGTAACTGCCTCTGATGTTCATGCCTCGGATTTGGTTCGTGCCTTTCATAGGGCTCATCCAGATTGCCCTGGCGGTTCTTGTGAGGGTTCGGTGCCCCCTCCTTAAGGGGAGGGTACTGTTGTGTATCCGCTTTTTGGGCTCCCCTGGTGGTTGCTGGTGGTACTGGTGGCTTGTTTGCACCTTGCTTCTTCTGTTCACCTGCTTCCATCAGTGTTTGGGAGTTTCCTATTTAGCCTTGCTCTCCAGTCATTTCCTTGCCGGTCATCATTGTAACCAGAGCCTTCGGTTGCATGTTCCTGCTACTAGTCTGCTGATCAGCTAAGTGGACTTTGTCCTTTTGTTTTGTACCTTTTGTCCAGTTTGCAGTTTTTGTAATTCTCTGTAGCTGGAAGCTCTTGCGGGCTGAAATTGCCACTCCTGTGTCATGAGTTGACACAGGAGTCTTAAAGTAATTTCAGGATGGTTTTTGAAAGGGTTTTCAGTTGACCGTGAAGTCCTCTTTTGTATCCTTCTGCTATCTAGTAAGTGGACCTCTCTTTGCTAAATCTACTTTCATACTGTGTATGTCTTTTCCTCTTAATTCACCGTTATTACATGTGGGGGGCTGCTATCATCTTTTGGGGTATTTCCCTAGAGGTAAGCCAGGTCTGTTTCTTCCTCTACCAGGCGTAGTTAGTCCTCCGGCTGGCGCGTGGCATATAGGAAGCCGTAGGTATGCTCCCTGGCTACTGTTAGTTGTGTGGTAGATTTAGCTCACGGTCAACTCGAGTTTCCATCACCCGAGAGCTCGTTCGTTACTTATGTGTTTTTTACGTTCCCTTGCCATTGGGAACCATGACATCTATCCGTCCGAAGTCTAATGGGTGTTTACTGAAGACCTGTTCATATTCCGTCACTAATCTATACACCCCTTGTCTTTGATGGGTAGCTGTTGAATCTACACCCACATCTAGCTGTTGGCACCAATCCTCCGATTCTCCATCTGAGCCGTTATTTTCCACCTGACAGGTCGATTCTAAGGGCTCAACGGTTGTGATGGCATTGTTGTCAACAGTATATAACTTTGCCACTGTAGCATACCTTGGCAAAGTGACCTCTTCCTCTCCACAGTTCAAAATTTGTACCGGCACCCGTCCCCGGTGTACCTCGACCACCCCTCGTGCCATGAGTATAGTGGGCCTGCTGTCGGTGTACGCTGGTTCTATTAAGGCTTGATAGTCTCGTCCTTTAGTACCAATGGCCGCTCTACACCATACCAGCATTTCTGTTTTTGGTGGGATTACAATAGACGTTGGATCACTCACCCTCACACTGCCGATTTCTCCACCTGCAACTTCTATCTGTTGCCTTAACATTAATACTTTTATTTCCCTCCGGAGAACTCTCTGCTGGCAGGATCGGGCAGTTTCAGCAATTTGTTGTAAGACAGAAATAACTTCGGAAAAGCAGTTCTCTAACACATTCATTCCTATCAATACAGTTGGTTCACAGTTCTGTCGGTCGACATCAACGACAATTATACCCTGTTTCTTCAATTCTGCTTTACCAATCTTTATGGTCATCTCCCTGAATCCTAGTTTCGGTACCAACTTACCATTACTGGCCCATATATCTAGTTCAACATCAGAGGGTCCTTTATCAATATCTACCTCAGCCCAGTACCTCTTATAAAGGATATATGGTATAGATGAAATCTGGGAACCTGTATCCAGCAAAGCGTTGAGGGGAATTCCGTCCAGCACGATAGGGATGATGGGTCGTCCTCCGATGTACCTGTCGTGCCAGGGTGTTGGGCCTTGAAAATTCATTCCTGCGAAGCGGCCCGCATTCCCAGGGGATTCCCGTTTAAATCACAATTTCGTGCAAAGTGGCCTGGCTGCTGGCAACGGCGGCAAATGGGCTGTCCATCTGGTTGGTAGCGGTCACGGGGCCGTCCTCTCCATGTCGGGTATCTCCGGGACCACATCCATGGAACATCGTCTCTACGGTTTACCAACTCCATCTTGGGTTCTCTCATCTCCTGCATGGTTTTAGCCATTGAAGCAACAACATCAGTTAAAGAGTCAAGCTTTTGCTGAAGAGCCTCATTAGTAATGGGCCCCAGGGACTTAGCACTGGCACCGGAAGTAGCTGATGTCACTGGCATTCCCCGTTGCTGAAGTGCATCTGCCATGGGTTGTGTGAGATCCTGATCCCGAGGTGCCTCTGCCAGCTGGAGACGTATAGCGCTCTCCTTTAATTGGGCAAATGTCAATTCAGGGTTCTTAAAAACAAGCATGCTCACATGCCCCCGGTGAGAAGGGGTGTAGAGTCCCTCAATAAATTGATCTCTTAGCAGTTTATCGGCCCCTGTGTTAAAAATGGGTTCAGCCAATGTAAGTGATTTAAGGGCTTCCTGCAGGTTTAAGGCAAAATCTCTCACGCCCTCATTAGCTTTTTGTTTGCAATTAAAGAATCGTACTTTAGCTTTGCTGCTGGTAGTGGTTTCAAATGTAGCTTTTAATCCAGCAAATATGCGTTCAACAGTACCTTTTAGATCAGTTGCCCATGCCGTGACTTCTTGCTTAGCATGGCCACTTAACTGCATCATCAGGAGACTAACACGCTGAGCTTCACCCACGGGGAACATATCAAAATGAGCCAGCATCTTTTCCCTGAAACCGTCAAGGGTATTAGGTTCACCTTCATACATTGGAAGTCACGGGCCACCCGGGGTATATGGCACCAACACCGGCATGATGGGCGCCACTCCTTGCACTGCTGCACTGCCAGGCTCTCTATCGACACTCTGTCTTTCAGCTGCATTAGCGTCGCCGGGTGCTGCGGCGTCTCCGTGCTGCGACATACTGTACCCCCTTAGTTAATCCAGACCCCTCCGGTCCCAGCTTCCGTCTAGATAATGTAGATTCGTTCCTCTGTGCAGCAGGATGACAATGACACGCCCCCTGCTGCCTCTAACTGCCGCCTCTAACTGCCGCACGCTCTGTGATGATGGATTTTGAAGTTTTTCAGTTAGACTGGGGCTTGGGTAATGACGTAGCTCGATTAACAGTTTTGTGCCTGACAGTTATGAGATGATTACTTCAGGGGATGGCGGCCATTTTTACCCCATTATAAACAATGGAGAAAAGTCACTTTCAATAGTTTTCAATGGGGAACGGGATTTTCTTTAATAAAGTAAATTTCCAAGATTTTTCATCCAAATTTTCACAGTTTCAGACTCCAATTACGGCACACAATACCCGGTGTACGGGCTGGCCCAATCCTGTTCGTGACGCCATTTTTGATGCCCGGGAGACCGAGGTACCCAGCACCAGATCAATGAGGTCCGTCTCTTGAGGGGGATGTCACTAGTGGCTTGACCCGGTGCTGTGGCCTCAGGCGATGCACAGTGTAAGGGATATCATGAAGGAACAGACACTTACTTGATCAGCAGCAGGTCCTCTCAGCTGTGATGACCCCGATCCTGGATCGATGGCTATTGTCCAAATGAAAGACTGAGGCGCTGAAACGTTTAACCAGTTTACTTCAACAAAAAGGGATTTGTGACCAACACTGTCACCGGAGTCTGTATAAGAACTGTGAAATTACTTTGAACCTGTCAGGATTTCCACCTCTTATTATGCGCAGTTTT
Source organism: Ranitomeya variabilis (assembly GCF_051348905.1). Lineage (NCBI taxonomy): Eukaryota > Metazoa > Chordata > Amphibia > Anura > Dendrobatidae > Ranitomeya > Ranitomeya variabilis. The sequence goes on from NC_135234.1 coordinate 737,663,822, forward strand.
TGTACGGCCCTGCTGCTGTTTGTGAACTGGCTGCCGACCCAATCTGTCTCTTCTGTGCTCTGGTTCGACGGACAACCCGAGTCCTTTTTGTCGGCTTACCCCCTCTGGGAGTACCGCTGAACTCTGTGTCTGTTGCTGCGTCTTACCCTGGTGAAGCTGATATCACCTCCCTTCCGGTTGCTGTATTATATATAATGAATATAGCCATGGATCCGGTATCCGTCTCTGCGCCTATTATGGGTAGAGGTTATTGCTACCCGGTTCTCACAATGTCCTTTTTCTCTACTCCTCTTTTCCTACTATCGGTATTACGGGCCTATAATCCGTCATAGGGCTGTTAGGAGTTCAGTTATACGACCTCTCACTTTCAGCTCCTCAACCCAACTGCCAGTCTTTTTCTCAAACCAGAATAGATCAAGGGGAGTCTCTGGAGCTCCCCCTTCTGGCCGGAGATGGTAGTGCAGTCTTGCTATTCTAGTATTTGTATTTGGTGTCAATAACTATTTTTGTGGCAAATACCCCTAGGGGCGCCACATCTCACTTCCTGGACTGTTGTGTCAAGAAAATAAGTTTTTTATCAGCAAGAGATTATCACTACAGGACTAGATGTCTCCTGACACCCAGTCCAACCCCATTCCCCCCCCCCCCCCACTGAACAGCTTTCTTTCAATATACAGTGTGCACAGAAATCTGCCAATCAGTGGTGTGGGCGGGGTTATACAGAGCTCAGCATTTAGAGCACTGCTAGATCTGCAGCAGAGAAAACAGGGATAGTATCCAAATGACAACATGCAGACCATCAAATTGACACATCACTGGAATCAGGGTCTCAGCCCCTACATCATGCTGCTCTCAGATTCTTTAGCAAAAATCTGCAATGGATTCCCTTTAAATGTATGCCAGTCTTGGACCACAGGCTTTTTTTGGACGAGGATTACTAGATACTTTGTGTCATGTCACTTACACGTCTGGATAGATTACACTTCTCCTCCTTTATTGTAAGCAACCCATAAAGTACCCAAACGCATCGACGTTCGCTAAGGATACGCTCGCTCACACAGCAGATTTGATCTATATCTGTCAACTTCTTCAATCGTCGCTCTTTTTTTGATAGATGCCTGACATTATTGTCAAGAAAGCGAAATGGTATTCTTACAGCATAAGCGAAATCGCCATTCATCAGCATAACGGCGGCTTGAAAACGAGGCAAACGAGACATTAAAATCAAAGGAAACATAGATAATTGACTGAGAATGACATTTCCATAGTTAAAATGACTTACTGACAGATGCCTCAAATTTTCACGGCGAAATGGCTTTATAAATCAAATATTTTTACTTCCCGTATTATTCTCGCCTGTCGACGGTTTCCTTCATCTCGCGGATTTAAAGAGCAAACAAACAATAAGAATAATTTTCCGCTTCCTCTTAAACTTTTTTATTCGCTGCGTGCCGAGAGAGATATTTAAATTCGGGAGAAGCGGCACCTGGAGGAAGGCGGAAAAGCGGAGACATAAGAGCCGTCCTCGGAATCCGTTCCAGGCTTTTATTAAACAGTTCCGTTGATTAGATTCTAATAAACAAACATAAACTAATCTTCTAATTGCTCCGTAAAGCGGCTTTGCCCATGGCGCTCCTTAGCGGAAGATACAGTCGTGTGAACCGGGGGTTAATTGCATTTTTGTCTTCTTTAGAACATGAAGAAGCTTATGCTGACGACGGCATTAATGTGTATTAATGGAACATGCAGATTTTTTTTTTTCCCGCGACCCACAGGATAATGCGATTCAATAACGGTGATCACCTCCGTCTTTCTGGCAACTATTACCAAACACATTAACCTTTCTGAACTTTTGTTGTTAGAAGTCCGCCAATTTTTAAGAAAATGGAGGCAGGTGAAGAAAATGTCTAAGCGGTAACTAAGTGTTGTGTTTATGAATCGGTGGGGGATAAATCTGCCCAGATCTTCTAAACGAATATTTGACTGATTCTGGAAATGAGTTTTTCAGTTTCGGGAAAACGTTTATCCTGGCTGCAGTTTGTAAAAAAAACAACAACTTATGTTTACTCACCCTCCCCAGGTCCAACACTGCTCCCATTATCGCGTCAACAGCATTGCAGCCAGTCGTCTCTGAGCGGTTTGTGCCTTCAGTGTTGAATTGAATTGTGTTGATGGGATGTCACGGCTTCAGCAATTAATAGATATTATGAGCAGTGGCGAGGACTGAGCATCGGACCTGGGGAGCATGAATAAAGCGCAGATTGTTTTTCTGAAACAACCTATTCCAGGAGAAAGTGTTCTCTAAAACTGAAAAAACAGTACTCCCATTTATGCCATAAATGTATTAAAGATGTATCCCAACAAAAATGAGACTTCCTCGTCAGAGAAGAAGCTGATCGCACAGGCGCAGCTCCTTGTATTCATTTTTATAGGAGCTTTGAAAAATTTACTCTGCAATTTTTAGTCTTCATAGTAAATAACCCCGTAAGATGCTTCCATGGTTACTGTAGTACAGTTATAAGCATTTCATAAGTTTCTAAAGTTTTATTGACAAATGCATGAAGTTTATGGAAAGACTCGATATTTTCAGTGTTGTCGACCTCTTCTCCAGACTTCTGCCTTTTGTCCTGGCAGCGGGATATCAGCTTCTGGCCAGGGACACATTTGTGAGTGCAATGCGAGAAACACGCGCATCAATACCCGGCACTGCCGCCGGCACTCGGGACCGGAGCCTGCGGTTGCATGTATTTCTATGCAGCTGAACGCTCCGGTCCCGAGTGCCAGCGGCAGTGCCGGGTATTGATGCGCGAGTCTCTCGCATTGCACTCACAAGTGTGACCCCGGTCTCTGGGCCAAAATCCTGACTGATGACTGCCCAATCTTGTCTCACCAGTGATTGGCGTTTTTCACAATTTTTGTGTTTTTGTTTGTCTCCCCTCTTTTTGAAAATTGACGCCAGGTTCTCAATGTGAATGAGATTTGAGGAATTTCTTGATCATGGACCCAATATTCACTGTTTTGTTCACCGAGCCACTTAGTTTTCACTTTTCTCTTATGACATGGTCTCCATCGTGCTGGATAAAAGCATTGCTCATCACCAAATTGTTCCTGATGGTTGGGAGAAGTTGCTCTTGGAGAAGGTTTAGACCATGTTCTGTATTCCTGTAACACCTGCGGAATGTCAGTCTGTCCTTGATGTTTTTCTAGGAGAGAAGTGTTGTTTGCTGCACAAGGCCGACCTCCATGAGCCTTTGCCTCACTGTTTGCAGATTCACTGACCCCTGCCTGCTGCCATTCCTGATCAAGCTCTGCACGGGTGATAAACTGATCCCATAGCTGAATCCTCTTTAGGAGACGGCCCTGGCTCTTGCTGGATACTTTTTGGGGACCTGATGTCACGGGTGTGTTAGAGGCTGAGGACAGTCACGCAGCATCTGGCTTCAGAAGGTCTCTGCTCTTGACTTTGCAGATGCATTCCTAGTCCTTCTGACTCTTGGACCCAGTGGCAACCTCCCCCAGCTGTAATTGACACACCTGGACTAATTCCTGTCTGCATTTGGGAATTGCCGATGATATTTCCATTTTCCCCTGTTGAGGCTTGCAGCTATACTGTAGAAGTCGGCTATCTTCCTGCTGGAGGATGTCTGTGTTACCTTTCTGAGTGTACTCAAGATAAGTTTTCCCCTTGTTTGTCTATACCAGCTGTCTTTAGTTGTAGTGGGGATTGACTAGTGTCACCCCATCATTCTCTAAGCAGTGCTTATTGCCAGGGTCAGGCAGGGAATAAGTTCCTGCTCCGCGGTAGGTACAGAACCTATATAGGGATGTTTAGGACAGACAGGGTGACTTTAGATCTGCCTAGGGGTCCCCACTCTCCCCTTCCTTAGTGTTGGGTTCCCTTCCCCTCATTCCTTTGTGTTGCATTTAGTCTTTCCTACACTGTGAGTGACACCTGAATCCGTCTTCAAAGCAAGTTAACCTATCTCTTTGAAGTTCCTGATGATCCAATTAATTAATTATTTAATTCTATATGGAAGACTAAATGGGGCCCATTTTACTATGGGAGCCATTATAATATTTGGAGGGTTTTATGGGGATCTTTATACTATTTGGAGGGCAATGTGTGAGGCCATTCTAATATTCAAAGGGCTATGTGGGGACCATTATACTATATGAAAGGCTATGTGGGAGCCATTATACTTTATGGAGGGCTATGTGGGGACCATTATACTGTTATACTATTTTATTGATAGGAGGGTTATGATGGGGGTCTTGATACTGTATGCAAGCAATTAAACAGTGTGAAGGTTTGAGTGAGGTCTATCATATTCTGTGGGGGCCATTATTCCATTAGGAGGACTGTGGGGGGCCTTATTCTGTTTGGAGGACTGTGTGGGGGTCATTATTCTGTTTGGAGGGCTGTGGGAGGGGCTATAATGCTGTTTAGAGGGCTACTAAGGGTCATTATACTATATGGTGAGCTGGGTTGGGGCCATCATACTGTGCTTGTAGAGGAATTCACTGTGTGTGGGGGTATCATACTGTGTTTGGTGGACACTGTTTTTGGCATCATACTTTATAGGGGCAATAAAATGGGGAATCTAGGGACTTTAATAGTAAGAAACTTACTTTGTAAGTGCTTCTAAGTTGTGAGATATGCTCTTCTGTGACCCTGATGAATATTCATTCTATTTGAGGGGGCCCAATTAGAACTTTTACTATAATGCCCCATGATTTCTATGTAAGCCCCTGCTTCCAAGTGCCCAGGGCTCTTGCATACTCTACCACATTCCTCTTTATAGTGCATACTCCTGTGTGCCCTATGCTGGTGCCTACACTGCCCCACTCCAATCTATAGTGCCTACTACTGAGTGCCTTAGGCTGCTGCCTACGATGCTCCGCTCCTATTTATAGTGCCTACTAATGAGTGCCTTAGGCTCCTGCCTGCACTGCCCCACTCCTATCTACAGTGCCTGCTACTGAGTGCCTTAGGCTGCTGCCTACACTGCCACATTCCTATCTACAGTGGCTACTACTGAGTGCCTTAGGCTCCTGCCTACACTGCCCCACTCCTATCTATAGTGCCTGCTACTGAGTGCCTTAGGCTCCTGCCTACACTGCCCCACTCCTATCTATAGTGCCTGCTGCTGAGTGCCTTAGGCTCCTGCCTACACTGCCCCACTCCTATCTACAGTGCCTGCTACTGAGTGCCTTAGGCTGCTGCCTACACTGCCACATTCCTATCTATAGTGGCTAGTACTGAGTGCCTTAGGCTCCTGCCTACACTGCCCCACTCCTATCTATAGTGCCTGCTACTGAGTGCCTTAGGTTTCTGCCTACACTGCCACATTCCTATCTATAGCGGCTACTACTGAGTGCCTTATGCTCCTGCCTACACTGCCCCACTCCTACCTATAGTGCCTGCTGCTGAGTGCCTTAGGCTGCTGCCTACACTGCCAAATTCCTATCTATAGTGGCTACTACTGAGTGCCTTAGGCTCCTGCCTACACTGCCCCACTCCTATCTATAGTGCCTGCTACTGAGTGCCTTAGGTTTCTGCCTACACTGCCACATTCCTATCTATAGCGGCTACTACTGAGTGCCTTAGGCTCCTGCCTACACTGCCCCACTCCTACCTATAGTGCCTGCTGCTGAGTGCCTTAGGCTGCTGCCTACACTGCCAAATTCCTATCTATAGTGGCTACTACTGAGTGCCTTATGCTCCTGCCTACACTGCCCCACTCCTATCTATAGTGCCTGCTACTGAGTGCCTTAGGTTTCTGCCTACACTGCCAAATTCCTATCTATAGCGGCTACTACTGAGTGCCTTAGGCTCCTGCTTACACTGCCCCACTCCTATCTATAGTGCCTGCTGCTGAGTGCCTTAGGCTGCTGCATACACTGCCACATTCCTATCTATAGCGGCTACTACTGAGTGCCTTAGGCTCCTGCCTACACTGCCCCACTCCTATCTATAGTGCCTGCTGCTGAGTGCCTTAGGCTGCTGCATACACTGACACATTCCTATCTATAGTGGCTACTACTGAGTGCCTTAGGCTGCTGCCTACACTGCCACATTCCTATCTATAGCGGCTACTACTGAGTGCCTTAGGCTCCTGCCTACACTGCCCCACTCCTATCTATAGTGCCTGCTACTGAGTGCCTTAGGCTGCTGCATACACTGCCAAATTCCTATCTATAGCGGCTACTACTGAGTGCCTTAGGCTCCTGCCTACACTGCCCCACTCCTATCTATAGTGCCTGCTACTGAGTGCCTTAAGCTGCTGCCTTCACTGCCACATTCCTATCTATAGTGCTATTGTGCCTGCTATTGAGTGCCTTAAGCTGCTGCCTACACTGCCCTACTCCTGTTAATACGAAAAGAAATGATGTGCACACTGTAAAATTCAGGAAGATAGGTTCAAAGTCCAATGTAAAAGAGAAAAACAGCCGCACTCAAGTATTTGCGTTTTATGCAGAAAGTTGTGTTGCTTTATTCACGTGTACAAGCATCACCAAGTAATTTTCAAAGAAATAATGACTGCGGACAACAAGGTTAACGTTTCGACCAGGTACGGTCTTTGTCAAAACCTCACTGCAAAACAAATATAATGTAGGAGTGTGCTGTACAAATATACATGTGTTTCAATACAAATGTACAGGTGAAATCCACATATACATAAAAAGAAGAAAAAAACAATAATACAGGAATTATATACAGCTATATACATATTTGATCTGGATCCGTAAGGATCCAAAAAGGACATGTCTTAGATTGCCACAGATTAACAAGCAAATTTAAGTCCGATAGGTACAGGAAAGTGCAGTACACAGATCATATACGGTTGTATATAAGGGCAAGAACGGTAAGATGATATGAATTGTTTTGCAGTGAGGTTCTGACAAAGACCGTACCTGGTCGAAACGTTAACCTTGTTGTCCGCAGTCATTATTTCTTTGAAAATTACTTGGTGAGTGATGCTTGTACACGTGAATAAAGCAACAAAACTTTCTGCATAAAACGCAAATACTTGAGTGCGGCTGTTTTTCTCTTTTACATTCTACTCCTGTTTATATGCATACTCCATGGTGTTCTACGATGAAGCCCATATACCTTGCCCTCTTGGTGGCCTTAACCAGATAACATAGAAATGACTTGCTTAGAAAATGCAGATGAATCACTTACATCCTATACAACAAAACACTGTCTGTAACATTCTCCTACCTCGCTCGGAGATAAATCACTAACCATATAATAGAGAAATGTCTTTTACGCTTTCCAAAATCAGATGTAAATCTGAAATGTTATACAACATATGGTATATTCAGTTTAAAGTAGTGTTAAAGTTTGCTAAATATGGCCCCATATCTGCTGAGTGTTTTCCCTTTAGTGAGACAATATACCATAGAAACGTTCCTGTCCTGGAAGGTAACGGCCTGTGAATACCAAGCACAGACAATGCCATCAGGTACAGCACCAGATTGTGACACATAAATTTCCCACCAGGGATGTTCCACTTTAAACAACGGGATCGAATGGAAACATCTAGATTGTGATTTGCTTTGAAATATACGTATTACTTCTCTCAAGGTTGAATGTTTGGAGTTTAGAGAGATTTTTTTTTTAGTTCATGTAAAATAAGAACGATTTGGAGTAATAAAAAATAACAAAAGAAGAAAAGAGGATTGTGAGAAACACAAGATATTGGAAGATATCAGTCTCTTTTAGGACTGTGTATGGACAGGTACAGAGGCAGGACAAGTCCATCAGGGTGTCAGAGGAGCTTCAGGAGGTCCAGGCTCGGATACCATAGCGAATCCCACAAGTCCAGAAAATGACTTGTCACCAGGGTCCATTTCTTATGAGATGATCACAAATACCAATTAGATCTTTCTATGGTTTCCTGGTGTGAGGAGACACATGCTGGTCATGTATGAGATTCTATGGGGTATTGTCAAGAGGAAGATGAGACCGCAGACCCCACAATGCAGACGAGCTGAAGGCTGCTATGAAAGCAACCTGGGCTTCCATAACCCCTCAGCAGTGCCACAGACTGATCGCCTCCATGCCACCCCGCATTGATGCAGTAATTGATGCAAAAGCAGCCCCTACCGAGTATTGAGTGCATTTACTGAACATACATTTCAGTAGGGGAACATTTCAGATTTTAAAATCATTTTTCAAGCTGGTGTTATAAAGTATTCTAATTTACTGAGATAATGACTTTGG